>NW_016908596.1:175485-177719 GCF_001483705.2 Eufriesea mexicana | reverse complement strand
TCCTTCAATATCAATTTAATAATATAATATATACACACGTATATATGCATATATTTAATTATTCTAAAAAAGAATTTCCTATATTTCTAAATTTTAAACAATTTTTATTAAAAAACAAGAAATATGTATATAAATAACTATATATATTAGTACATATATTTTCTGATAAATCAATGAAGATATTGTATATCCAAAAACTCATATTGCACATTGTCATTCTATTCTAATATTTGCATTATTGCATATTCCATTCTATACACACATATATGTAGGTATTCATATCCACGTCTCCTGTTTCATTAAAAATTATTTTAAAATTGAAGTTAAAGGAAATTCTTTTTTAAACAAATTAATTAGGTTTATATATGTGTGTGCATATATTATATTACTAAATTGAGGTTGAAGGAGTTGTTTAAAATTACAAAGGTACAAAAGTCTCTAAGAAAATGGAAACCAACTATTGATAAATATTAACATTCAAAAACTTGCTACTATTCCTTCAATATCAATTTAATAATATAATATATACACATGTGTATATGCATATATTTAATTATTCTAAAAAAGAATTTCCTATATTTTTAAATTTTAAACAATTTTTATTAAAAAACAAGAAATATGTATATAAATAACTATATATATTAGTACATATATTTTCTGATAAATCAATGAAGATATTGTATATCCAAAAACTCATATTGCACATTGTCATTCTATTCTAATATTTGCATTATTGCATATTCCATTCTATACACACATATATGTAGGTATTCATATCCACGTCTCTTGTTTCATTAAAAATTATTTTAAAATTGAAGTTAAAGGAAATTCTTTTTTAAACAAATTAATTAGGTTTATATATGTGTGTGCATATATTATATTACTAAATTGAGGTTGAAGGAGTTGTTTAAAATTACAAAGGTACAAAAGTCTCTAAGAAAATGGAAACCAACTATTGATAAATATTAACATTCAAAAACTTGCTACTATTCCTTCAATATCAATTTAATAATATAATATATACACATGTGTATATGCATATATTTAATTATTCTAAAAAAGAATTTCCTATATTTTTAAATTTTAAACAATTTTTATTAAAAAACAAGAAATATGTATATAAATAACTATATATATTAGTACATATATTTTCTGATAAATCAATGAAGATATTGTATATCCAAAAACTCATATTGCACATTGTCATTCTATTCTAATATTTGCATTATTGCATATTCCATTCTATACACACATATATGTAGGTATTCATATCCACGTCTCCTGTTTTATTAAAAATTATTTTAAAATTGAAGTTAAAGGAAATTCTTTTTTAAACTAATTAATTATGTTTATATATGTGTATGTATATATTATATTAATAAATTGAGGTTAAAGGAGTTGTAGGGAGTGTTAGTGTGTATTGACAGTTCGTTTTAATTTTCTTGGAGATATTTTCAGTTTTGGAATTTAAAAAATTCAATAATTTCTTTCTTGTTTTTTAGCCTTAATATATTATATGACCAAGATATATTAAATTTTATATTTATTTTCAGAGTAAGAATCAGGTTATATATTTTTCAGATTCCTATGTTAATTGTAAATTCAGTATTTTAATACTAATTTAACATCAGTATATTCTTTCTATGAGTTTGATGTCGTTTTCCTTTTTCTATTCGAATCTTTTAATTTCTAACCTAGGTATTACTTATAATATTCATTGTAATTACTTATAATTCATTTTTTAATATATCTTATTTATTGTATAGTAATTACTTATATTAAATTTCTTATAGTCGTTGTTATTCCAATATATCTTGATGTTCATGTGGCGATATGCATATTAAAGGAGAAAAATTTGAATTTGTTCTGCATGCAGTGTTTCTGTCGAGCCAGAAAGAAAGGAAAGAGGAGGGAAGAACAGGTTAAAAATCATTTCACATATATTAAATTTTTTCTCGAACTCTGCTAGAGTGTACATATGTACAGCCCAGATGAATAGCAAAGCAAGACATTTCACGATTAAACGTTCGTTTTGCCCTACAACGGAGAACTTCTTGCGAAGATTATCGACTTAGCGAACAAAAACCCTTGGGTAATAGGTTAATCCCCAGGTATTTTGAAAATTCGCTGGATAAATAGTTCGCTTCCACGTTGCCCTTCCTCATTAATCAACGACACCTCGAGGTACTCTGCACCGAAAATTTCAGGAACATTTCGCTAAAGAACTACTCTTT
>NW_016908596.1:169779-175471 GCF_001483705.2 Eufriesea mexicana | reverse complement strand
ATCCATATACATTGTTTATTAAATATGAAAAATATAGACATTAATAAAATTTAATAAAAATCGTAGTTGGAATAAATATTTAAAATTTAGAAAGGCTCGACAACCTTTTTCAGTATAAAAATATTGAAATTTTTTTTTATTTTATTTTAGATAATGCTATTAGTATCAAATGTTATAGGTGACAATATTTATCTTTTAAAAAATTGCATTATTTCTCTTTCTTGTACAGCTTTACAAGCGTAACTTTATTTTGTTCTTAATTGAAATAAACAATTTTCAAATAAATTTTTACTTTCAATTAAATTTCAAGTAAATGGAATAATAAATAATTCGACGAGAAATTTGTGTATCTGAAGCAAATGACGATCTCGACCTAAGAGAATCAGAGTATAAGAAAAATCATTTGGATAAATATCGGATTAAATGAGAAATTTTATATAAACAATTATTTAATTTCAAATCCAAATAATGAAATAACCCGAACAAAAACTATTTTTTTTTTTTAAATTGTAACTTATTCCATTTATTAGGGTAGACTGTCCTCAGGAATCCAAGTAACACGTAATCCAAGCTTGGTCTCAATTTTTTCGAACACCCTATATAATTATTCTGAACAACGTCTAATCAAATAAGATAATTTTAATTTTTCCAGTAATGCACTGTTTTCCCTCACAAATACGCATTATCGGTATAGTTCACGATCCAACCAACAAATTTTATTGTTAAACCAAATTTGTTCAAAATTGCACTACTTGCGATATTTTTATCGCAGATACGTAGACCGAATTTGCAGAAAAGTTTTCATAAGAACGAATGTATGTACGTGTGGAGGTATATACACATATATAAAAAGGCCACGATCCAAGTTTGGTGCCAATTTTTTCGGACACCCTATATAACTATTCTGAACAACGTCTAATCAAACAAAATAATTTTCATTTTTCCAATAATTTATTTCTACAATGCACTATTTTTCCTCACATATACGTACTATCGGTATAGTTTATGATCCAACCAACAAATTTTATTGTTGAACTAAATTTGTTCAAAATTGCACTACTTGCGATATTTTTATCGCAGATACGTAGACCGAATTTGCAGAAAAGTTTTCATATGCACGAATGTACGTGTGGAGGTATATACACGTGGATATAGGAGGGCCAGGATCCTAGGGGTAAATATCGGTGGGCGCGTTGAAGAATAACAGAGAGGGTGGCCGTAGACTAGGGATATCGGGTTGACAAGGGAGGAAGGATTTTAATATAAAGTGCCAAGCGTTCCAAGTCCTGGGTTCCAAAGCTGCGACCGGGGTTTGACAGGCGAAAGCGCTCTCACGTTGGCCGGGTCAAGTTTCTTTTCCCAGTGTCGTGTGTCTTCGATTCCTCGCACCCCTTCTGACGCCTCGCCCTAGACCCCGCGTAATTAACGGATCGCCGTGTTATCTGAAGAATTCGAGCTTGCACTAACGACTTCCGAATATTGTTTTGTCGTAGTTAGAAGCTTGGTCACTTAATTCTACCCTGCGAGGGCGCTGCTTCGCGTTTGGGGCTGCAGCGTGTTCTCTTGGTGATTTGTTTGCATGGCTTGCCTTTGTTTTCTAGGTTAGGATTCCACGTGGATAGTGAATGATTGAAACAGAGGTTTAATACTTATGGATTTCACCTTTGCCGTGCTACCGAATAATGAGTAGCTAAAGAAAATATTTAAAATTTATTCATTTTCTTAAAATACTATATTTTTATTACATATTCGTCGTATACGATTTAACGAAATTTGTTATTTGCAAATGTTACTTCACGTGGATCGAATTATTATTTTAAGTTGCTATCCGAGTTTTGTCTTTTGTTTATGTAATTGTACAATAATGCAGGATGGATCAAAGCTTTTTAAATAAAATATGTTTAATTTTTAAGAGAAAAATATATTTTATGTTTAATATGTTCAATTTTTGCCCTTTCTATACTACCCTGTACTAAAAATTTTACCCAATGAGATCTCGTTGGAAAAACAAAAGAATTGTTAAAATTCTAATCATTGATTTTTACTCTATCAAAGTCATTTTCTGAGGACGAAAAAATTATTGCCTGCGTAATTTGTTATACTTCACGTGCACGCCAGCTTTCATTAAAATTGGAATTTTTGGATATATAGGATATTGTTAGAATATACCTGTAATTAGAGGCAAGGTTGCTATAGGGAGACTCCTCTAGTTATGGTTTATATGGTGATTTGTTTGGATCATTTTTGAAGACATTTTTATTATGTTACAAGGATAAAAAGTATGTACGTCTTTTGACTTTATTGATTTAAGAATCACAGGTTTTTAAATAATATATTTTGTAATATAAAATTATACAAATCATCATTTTTTTGGTATTAAATTTTATATTAGTATTAACATCAATACAAGTGTATATTAGACACATATAAGGAATCATATTATAACATATTTCAATTCATATAAGATACGATATTAATACTTACAATAAATTAATTTATTAATTTTTGTCATTTTTATGTTAACAGTTATTAAGTGACGAAATTATTAATTGTAAAATTATTAGAAATTTAAATAAATAAAGATATATGCGTGTTCTACATGTTCCAGTATAAAATATGCAATTCTTTTTACAAATGTTTTCATGAATACACGAATGTGATATTAAATTTAATTATGCTCGGTTGGGATAATCCTTCGCCTTAAAATGAATGACAAGTCAATTTATAGAAATGCCTGATGCAGATGTCTCGTAATACCAATCTTGGATATATAAAATAGATGGAATCACTTGATAGGTTAAGCAACGTGTTTGTCCAACATAATAAGTCGATCGATCCACGGAAAATTAATTCTGGTTTAGAGAAATGGTTAAAGCATAAGCTTCGATATAAGTAAGAATAAATTAAAATATTAAAAACACGCGTTCCCGTTGAATAATAAAAAGGGAAATGAACAAAATTTTACATATAATTTCTAATTTGAATATGTAAGGCTGAAAAATAATTGTAAAAATTTCAATTGGGATATATACAAATAAAAATAATTATGGAAAATTAATTACAGCTAACCCTCCTATAACACGGTAGATAGGTTCCTAGAAAATGCCGTGTTGTGTAAAACCGTGATGTATGAGACCCAGAGCCAGTACAAAAAGGGGGGTTACGTTCCGAAAACTTACTAAAAATAATTCTTCTTTTAATTCTACATTAACAATTCAATTTTTATTAAAAATATAAATGTACGTACAACGCAAAATAAAAAGAAAACAAAAATATTATTTTAATTTAACGCAACTTTAATTTAATAAATTCCTTCCTCACCACTGCTCATGTAGGAGTACAGTGCTGTACAAAGGTTTTCGCAATTTTCCTATCCTGTTAGAGCGAAACCGTGTTACAGGATGCCGTGTTGTAGGAGGGTTTCCGCAATTTATGAATCGTGTTATTGTGAAACCGTGTTATAGGATGCCGTGTTGTAGGAGGGTTTACGCAATTTATGAATCGTGTCATATTGTAACAGAACAGTACTATAAAAGAACATATTAAAAACTGAATTATTGTACATAAACAGAATTTGTGGCAGTATGATGTAATATTAAAAAATATATCGAAAAATAAAATATATATTAAAAATATATACAGTATTTTATATTGTATATATTTTTTGTATATATTTTTTCATATTGTATTATATATTACTATGTAATGTAAAATAATTTATTACAGTATTAGAAACAAAAAGAATATTAAAGGTTAAAATATCATATATCAACAGAATTTATGGTATTATCGTGTAATATTAAAAAATACATTACAGAATGAAATACTTATATATTAATAAAATTTGTAACACTGCTATATGTTACTAAC
This sequence comes from Eufriesea mexicana, assembly GCF_001483705.2. Classification (NCBI taxonomy): domain Eukaryota; kingdom Metazoa; phylum Arthropoda; class Insecta; order Hymenoptera; family Apidae; genus Eufriesea; species Eufriesea mexicana. The sequence continues at coordinate 171,601 of NW_016908596.1, read as the reverse complement.
AAATGTGTTAAAAAGTATGACAATACTGTGTGTCAAATGAAATTAAAAATTAATGCCATAAGCAACTCAAAGCACTCGCTTAAAAGAATTGGACGATAGATTTGCTTAAATGGATTGAGTATAATGTAGAGCTTCTTTTAATACAGCGCAGCTTAAAACGTCGACAGTAGAATCCATATAATTTCTCTTTGTACACGTGTTAATTATCACGTTGATCAGTCGCTATTTTTTTTGCATTTTTTCTTCTTTATTTCTCGCTACTAAAAATCACATCGATCATTGTTTCATTTCTACACTTAAATATTTATTTCCAACTATCTTACTGCGTACCAAATAATTTTCAAATAGTATCAGAAAGAAAACAAAATTCCTAAAAATAATAAAAATAATAAAAATGAAAGATAGAACTGTGGTAAAGAAATGAGCCTAAACACGATTATGAGGAGCGAGAGAGACATGGTAAGAAAATTGGGCGAAACACGAGTATCGCGAGAGAGAAAGAGAGAGAGAGAGCGCCCAGCCATATTGCCGAACGCAAACATCACTGGTCAGGCTCAAGGTTAATCTGCGACGACGTTTCCTCGCCCCAGTCGAGCGTTATTCCTCTCCTCTTTCGGACGAAATTTGATCGGTTACCATAAATACGCCTCGATGTTTTTCTACCCAGGCAAGTTGAGGCTCGTCAGTTGCATGTATTCTTCCCCGAATTCGGACCATATCGCTCGACGTGCGACTGTGTGACTTCGCTGTTGAGTGTGGCACGTGCCATGGAATCTTAAACCGTTAGCTAAGGGGTTAATAGTTGCTGCTTGCTACATATATATACACATATCCATAGGCATGTGTGAGTGGTTGCCGAGCGAAGGGAAGTGCGAAGTCCAAGGATTTTTCTAGAGAGTTCGGTCACGTGGTAGCGACAAAAAAGAAACCGTTATAACCGTCATCTAAAACCGTTACATAAACCGTCAGTCGAGTCTCGGCGGTTCATAAAGCAACATCTCCGGTCCGGCGTCTAATTATTTCTATACCTTCGGCATATATTCCAATACAGTACTTAGACGTGACCATACTTACGATACTTTTAACACATTACCGGCCTTTCTTAGACATTGATGTACTTGCTTTTAATTGCTTTGTCAATTCTTCTTCAATTTTGACAGGGTGAAGTCACGAAAAGTTATTGCATAGTTTTCAATTTCTTCGTTTATATTTTTTAAATTTCGACAGTCCCTGCTGATTTTCGCCCCCATTTGCCTGAAATAGACTGCTTTAATTAGTTTGCCGGGTTTTTCCCCATTTCGGCCGATTGTGTATGAAAGATAGTACCGAATATGACAGGCCACGGAAATCGGTTTCGTCGTTTGACTTTCATCGCATATATTTTCCAAATCTCTTCAAATTTTCACGATTTTCGTATTTAATCACGTGCAGTGATCTGTGTTTTAAATAGTTTGCTGGTTTTTTCCTGATTTTAACCGATCGTTTATAAAAGATAGTGTCGAACGTGACAGGCCGCGAAAAATTTTTGCGTCGTTTGAATTTCATCGCTTATATTGTCCGAATTTCTTCAGATTTTCTTGATTCTCCTATCAAATTACGTGCAGTCGTCTGTGTTTTAAATAGTTTGCTGGTTCTTTCCTGATTTTAACCGATCATTTATGAAAGATAGTGCCGAACGTGACAGACCGCGAAAAATTTTTGCGTCGTTTGACTTTCATCGCTTATATTGTCGGAATTTCTTCAGATTTTCACGATTTTCCAATCTAATTACGTGCAGTGATCTGTGTTTTAAATAGTTTGCTGGTTTTTTCCCGATTTTAAC
>NW_016908596.1:168477-169161 GCF_001483705.2 Eufriesea mexicana | reverse complement strand
AAATTTTTGCGTCGTTTGACTTTCATCGCTTATATTGTCGGAATTTCTTCAGATTTTCACGATTTTCCAATCTAGTTACGTGCAGTGATCTGTGTTTTAAATAGTTTGCCGGTTTTCTTCTGATTTTAACCTTTCGTTTATGAAATATAGTGCCGAATGTGTCAGGCCGCGAAAAGTTTTTGCGTCGTTTGACTTTCATCCCTTATATTGTCCGAATTTCTTCAGATTTTCTCGATTTTCCAATCTAATTACGTGCAGTGATCTGTGTTTTAAATATTTTGCTGGTTTTTTCCAGATTTTAACCGTTCGTTTATGAATGATAGTGCCGAACGTGACAGGCCGCGAAAAATTTTTGCGTCGTTTGACTTTCATCGTTTATATTGTTTGAATTTCTTCATATTTTCTCGATTTTCCAATCTAATTACGTGCAGTGATCTGTGTTTTAAATAGTTTGATGGTTTTTCCCCGATTTTAACTGATCGTTTATGTAAGATAGTGCCGAACGTGACAGACCGCGACAAATTTTTGCGTCGTTTGACTTTCATCGCTTATATTGTCGGAATTTCTTCAGATTTTCACGATTTTCCAATCTAGTTACGTGCAGTGATCTGTGTTTTAAATAGTTTGCTGGTTTTTTCCCGATTTTAACTGATCGTTTATGAAATATAGTGCCGAATGTGTCAG
>NW_016908596.1:168159-168443 GCF_001483705.2 Eufriesea mexicana | reverse complement strand
GAAAAGTTTTTGCGTCGTTTGAGTTTCATCGCTTATATTTTCCGAATTTCTTCAGATTTTCACGATTTTCCAATCTAGTTACGTGCAGTGATCTGTGTTTTAAATAGTTTGCTGGTTTGATCCCGATTTTAACCTATCGTTTATGAAATATAGTGCCGAATGTGTCAGGCCGCGAAAAGTTTTTGCGTCGTTTGACTCTCATCCCTTATATTGTCCGAATTTCTTCAGATTTTCTCGATTTTCCAATCTAATTACGTGCAGTGATCTGTGTTTTAAATAGTTTG
>NW_016908596.1:164704-166289 GCF_001483705.2 Eufriesea mexicana | reverse complement strand
AATTTAAGTAAAATTTAGTAAAATTTAAATTTATTACTTTTTTCGCTTGCCAAATCGATTAATTCTTCCAGTAACATAAAAATGGTAACATTACCAACGATTACCTTTTGGCTATTTTTTCTTATAAATTTTATATACCGTTAGATGAAAGTTACATTTGTATTTATGCATTCTGCGATATTTATTTCGATTTAAATTATAAAGGGAATTTTAAAAAACAATATACATTATTTCATTGCATTTCTCCACCTTTTTCTAAGTAATATAAAACATTTCATAAGCAAATAATACCTCGAACGCTCGAGCCAAACCCAAGACGGTTGTTTATTGTCCTTTATTTTCGGGGAAGGGCCCAAGTATTCCAACGCGCCTTACAGTCATACTTAGGACAAAAGACACTGTCACAGACGACCTCATTCCCTAATCACCATTCCTACATTATTAATATATATTTTTTAATATTTGATGATATAATTAATAATATATAATACAAATGTATTAACACTGTTAGTGTCCTTCACCAATCGACATCTTACAATAGTTTCCATGTAAAATTCCTGGTCAACGAAGTGTTAACCACAACCTACTCTGCGTTGCATGAAAGAAGTCATCTAAGAAACTTGTAGGACCGAATTCCCACCGGCCCAACTATTCTAACATCATGGCAGAAGTAGAGTAAAACGCTTCCCTTATTGGTAGAACTGATCCCTTCCTATTAGCCCGGTCATAGAACACCATGTGACAAAGAAAGCGAACGAAGCAACGAGACAAAGTGAGACAGACGCAACAAATAGATGCAAGAGCGTAGACTCATCCCAAAAGCATATTAACTTCAGATTCTTCCGATGAACACGTGATTATTTGCAATTACTAATTACTAATTAGCATCTTGACTAACTTTTCATTGCATTATGCAGCAAACGCGATATACTATACACATATTTTTTATATTTATGTTGTATCGTGTGATTTTTTTAAACGGTTATCTAGTATGATGCAATTACATAATTAATTTATCATAAAAAATACATCTTAAATTTTAAATCAATTTTCATAAACGATGTTAATTATTATTACTTTTGTACTCCTTTACCTTATAAATCTTCCGAGCTATTGTCATCTGATTCCTTATCCGACTCACTGCTTTGTATTTCCAATTCTAGGTCTTCAGTTGCGTCTTCTATTATTCCATCTTTCGTCCAATATTCGTGTTCCAGTGTTTCTACGTGTTTACAAAATCCTTTCCAATCATTTGGTGTCGTTTCGTTTATTGCCTGGCGTAGTAGTGCTTCCAATTCATTGTAAGTTAACTCTGAGATAACGTTTCTTTCGCGGATATCTTACGCTTATGTTAACGTATCACGTTATCGAACTTGGAGATAGTAGTTTTGGGAGTGTCATGGAGGAGTGGGTAGTACTAGTGAAATACCCCTTTTGCTCCGCAGCCGAACGAGATGACTTCTTTCCTGCAACGCAGAGTAGCCCTCAGAGCACCTGCTCTATGATATTTCGTCAGCTGTGTCGATTAAACGGTTCGGTTAACCTCTCTCTCCCCTTGATTAGCGACTCGTTACTCGTCATTCCT
>NW_016908596.1:158787-163357 GCF_001483705.2 Eufriesea mexicana | reverse complement strand
GAGCTATTGTCATCTGATTCCTTATCCGACTCGCTGCTTTGTATTTCCAATTCTAGGTCTTCAGTTGCGTCTTCTATTATTCCATCTTTCGTCCAATATTCGTGTTCCAGTGTTTCTACGTGTTTACAAAATCCTTTCCAATCATTTGGTGTCGTTTCGTTTATTGCCTGGCGTAGTAGTGCTTCCAATGCATTGTAAGTTAACTCTGAGATAACGTTTCTTTCGCGGATATCTTACGCCTATGTTAACGTATCACGTTATCGAACTTGGAGATAGTAGTTTTGGGAGTGTCATGGAAGAGTGGGTAGTACTAGTGAAATACCCCTTTTGCCCCGCAGCCGAACGAGATGACTTCTTTCCTGCAACGCAGAGTAGCCCTCAGAGCACCTGCTCTATGATATTTCGTCAGCTGTGTCGATTAAACGGTTCGGTTAACCTCTCTCTCCCCTTGATTAGCGACTCGTTACTCGTCATTCCTGCTCAAACGATAGCTCGCGGCGTTCATCCGATTTCCTATTCCCCGCCTCGGTCCATTTTCTTTATCTTGGTCCATCGTCGTTACCCCGGATAGCAATCGGTGTTTCCTAATCCCCGATACTTGCTCGCAATCCATCCTCGGATCTCGCCTCACCCCAGCCTAACCGATCGATCCTCTTATTTTCCATTCCCTCTACCTAGCCTTGCTCTTCACCTTGCTTCGTTTCACCAAAGTCGATCTTCAAGCGATTCCACGAGTTTCCATTCGACTTCTGCTATCTTCATCCCAGGCCGGCACCCTTAGGGTGGCTCGATGGCTCGGGCACGGCCACTCTGAATTACCAATGAGCATTCCGATCACGTTGTCCCGCGCGTGCTTCTCGCTTCGAATGTCGGCCAGCCGGGGGGTAGGAAAAACAAGGAGCACCAGCTAATGCAGAAAAAATGCTGGCAGTGGGAGTGAGGTTAGGTTGCGTGCAAGCACGGGTTAATTCGATTTCACGGCCAGGTGTAACCTGGTTTTTAATCGAACATTTTGCCCGTGTAACTTTTACGATGGCGGACATAGGGGTGGTTATCGCTGGCTGTGGTGGATGTTGGGTAACACGGGGCTGCGGGATGCGTTAATTCTTCTTGATCGATGGAGGAGGACAGTCGAGTAAGGCTTTCCTGGTGAAAGTGCGAAAGTTGGGGTTAGGTGCTTGTGCGTACGTGTTGGATATGTGTGCGTAATTATAATTTTAAGTTACATGATCAAATTATAGTTCCTAAATAAAAGGAAGTATACTAAGAGTATTGTAGGGTACCAAAAGAAATCGCGAATCGGCTATTGCCAACAAAAACAAATAGTAAACCGATCGATATCTTCTAGAAACAAGTCGAAAAGTTATTCTATATAACAAAATTAAGTTGCGAGACTCCCCTACAGGGAGGTGAAGCGTAGGTTAAGGAAAGCATAAAATCGTGATCCTTGACAACCAAAACAGAGTCCTTAGAAATCGGTTGTGACCAGCACAAGCGTGAGTCGCTTGGTGTTGGAGAGAGAGTTTTAACCCCTTGACTACGGCAGATTTTGATACGCAACGGCCGTACCATACGGCTGGAATTGAGTTACGATGTACGCCATTTTTGCGAGAACAAGCGCCCTCCGTGTCAGAAAGCTAAACTACGCCGAGCGCCTATAGACGCCCTCCGTGTCACAAACGCAAAATTTCTAAGCGCCTGTAGACGCCCTCCGTGTCACAAACGCAAAATTTCTAAGTGCCCATAGGCGCCCTCCATGTCAAAAACGCAAAATTTCTAAGTGCTTATAGGCGCCCACAGTAGCCAAGAGGTTAAAAGAGTGCGTCTTTGTGTGTTTTCGTTACCTTGGTGTTCTTTCCCTTAGTTAAATCAGTTTACGAGTTTTGAGTTTGTATTATCGTGTTCATGTTCCTTTCGTGAATTTTCGCTGTCTCAAGCCCAGTATTCGGCATCCTACAGTACTTTCATAGGGATTTTGTAATTTTATTATATTGATTTTATGCAAAAGAAGGGTGATTTGATATGTCGCAGGTGTATGTGTGTACACCATATTTACTTCTTAAATCCCACCACTCAAAATTGGTGTAGCATAACAAATACAGGCAAATACATGTGGGATTGGAATAAGTACGGCCCTGAAAGAATGGCAGGTGTGTCTGAATCCAGAACGAGAGAGACCGCGCGCAAGAGGATCGATTTCAATGAATGTTTATGGTAGAACGAGAGATTAGATATGCGTGCAGAGTGTTTGAAGTACCGCGTCCTCCGTTGGTTGTGTGGGAAAGAAGTATGATTGCGAAGGAAAGCCTGTGTATGGAAAAAGACAGAGTGAATGTTTAAATAAAAGGGTGCCAGGACGCGGGCAGCACCAGTCCTTAACGGTCTTCAACATAGTGTCTAAGAAATAAAAGTCGAGCGTACCCGTAGCTGGTCTCTAGTTTCGTAGCCAATAAATATAAGTTTATTGTATTTTAAGAAGCAGTAAAACAACGTTACTTTAGCCCATCCACCCACCCCGATCCCACTCACATACACATGTATTGTACATGTATACACAGGCCTGTTTCACGAGAATATAACAAAGAAAAGAAATTTTTTGAACAATGTAAAAACGTATTATTAATAATTAATAATTAACAGAATTTGATGAAAATTGTAATTAGGAGAAATTAAAATATTTCAATACTTTATATCTTCTCTGATATATTTTCTTCATTCCTGTTTAAATGACATTATTACAATTAAATGTTATTGTTAATAATGTGTTAATGGAAACAAATTTTTAGAGTAAAATTAAGAATTGTAATTGGAATTTTAGTTGAAATTTCTTGTTATTCTTCTCTGACATTTTCTGAGCTAGTTCTTCTTTAATGATGATTGCGATGATTCAATAATACTTTTCGTAATTTATTAATTAATAATACCGAATGTAACTACAAATCGTGATTGAAAATGTCCTTAAAATTGAAAGATTTTTCATTAGAATGGTTGAAATTGAAAATTGAAAGGAGCATTGAAATTCAAAGAATGGTTTACTGTCAGATAGTTTGAAATTAGAAATTGGAAAGAATTCGTACAGCTGAAAGATCAGTTTTCATTCTTCAAGATGGTTTGACGACTCCCTTTAATATTTCCTCCCTATTCTTTCTCAAATAATATTATTTTCAAACGTTATGGTTGATAATATATCAGAAAATTAATAGATATTGGAATAAAATAAAATAAAATATAATTTGACGAACGTCCATTACTTTTATTTAACACTAAAACTATCCTGACTTGTCAAATGATTAAATCATCAAAAATGATCAAATGGTCCAATCATGATAGATGAAACTGATTACACATAAATCTTAGAATAAATGGAATAGGAAGAGAGATTTGTATATACTGAAATATTAATTGTGATAAAAATTAATGGCATAATCTTAAATTAAAACATATGAATATTCATTATATGTGTTCAAATACTTGATAAACAGCATGGTTGATGAAAATGATATTAATATAAAAATAGTACTTCGTATTTCTTAACAATCTGTTTCGGTACTACAATTTTTAATTTTAGATGTATAATATGTTATTATTCATATTTAAAATGATATCACCGAACTTCAGCAGGTTATGAAAATTATGGGAAGAATTATTGCTTCACATTGCACGAAAAGATTGCATTTCGTTATAAATATTGGTTACTGTTGCAATTTGAAAATATAGTAATAATTCAAAATATTTGATAATAATAAAATAGAATTTAATAAATAGCGAAGTATCAATAGTGAAGTATTTAATAATAATAAATAATGAATATTTATATTATTCAGAAACTATCAAAAATACTATAGTACTTAAATAATAATAATATAATACTTAAATAATAAATCTTTAGTAATCAAGCAAGCATTTATAATAATTTGTATAGAATATAAATTATATAGAAATTTATTTTTAATGGCCATTTATTTGATGATAACAGATTATTTGAAGAAAGATAATAAACTATGGTAAAGGAAATTAAATAAAGAATGCAAGATGTTCTCTTCAAATTCCTTCGTTGCTTCTCACTTCTCCGAAAATTCCAAGGCTTCTTCCTCTTTTCAGCTATCTTGACCACGCTAATTATACCTCGTATCCTTCCATTCTTTTAGACAATGTAACGAATTCCATACATTCATGCATACAAATGATTAAACTTCTTTTAAATTCAAAGGGTTTCCATCTTGTGCAGTTTCTGAGGTAATGTACGTATGGAAAGTTACACAGCTGCTGGTAAGGAAATGTGTCTGCCAGTAACTAACTTAACCACTTGCTTTCTCTCAGTTCATTTTCATATTGTATCTTTGTCTATTGTAATTTTACTTTATCTTGTTTCCCTTAATTATTAATATACATGTACGCTATTAATATATAATTATAATATATTTATTAATTATAATATAAATAATATAATATAATATAATTATTAATGTAATATACATGTACATTCAATCTGTAACCATAGTTAAAGTTAGACCAAATTATTGAATTAAATGAGCCGTTCACTGTACAAATTGATTAACTCCATAAAACA
>NW_016908596.1:145146-157291 GCF_001483705.2 Eufriesea mexicana | reverse complement strand
GTGTTAATCTTAATTATCAGGGAAAGTTATTATAAATATAAAAAGTTATGACTATACCAAGTGCTTTGACACTTAAATTTAAGATTTTTCAAAAAGTGGAGTTAATCGATTTGTGCAGTGAATGACTCAAATATTAAAGTGAGATGCTAAAATATTAAATTAAATATAATATTATTAATTTTTACGTAAGAAAATTTTTAATAAAAGTTGCGTTGTATAATATACATAATATAATATAATATAATTATTAATATAATATACATATACATTCAATCAATAACCATAGTTAAATTTAGACAAACTTATTTAATTAAATATTAAATTCAGATACTAAAATATTAAATTCAATATAATATTATTAATTTCTACGTGAGAAGATTTTAATGAAAATTGCATCGTTTAATAAAGATGTCAGAGACATTTGCAATTCGTCTGAACTGCTATTTAAGATTCTAAAATTACGCCAACACGATGCTAGCTAGAAAGCGTGTTGAAATTTTTTATTATACATACAACAAAAGGGTGTTTTATGTAATAAAATTTCAGACCAAACTCATTTGTTCCTGAATATGCATAACATGAATATGCAAAATGAGTTTGAAAACCTGCCTCAAAATTTACAAGCGTGTTTTAAACCATAAAACTAACAAAACAGTTTTATTGGTTGCACACCGTGTGCATCTATTGTCCCGGTTTCATATTCGAATCAATAATTTGCATGAAGTATTTCCTATATAATGCTTCATAATATGTTTCTTGTAATTACTGTTTTATGCATTTTATAAAACATACAAAATTTCCAAAACATATCTTTCTTATATTTTATTATTAAAATGTAATTGAATAAATGGCAAATCACAAAAATATTGTAAACCTAGGAACATTATAATCACACATAATTAATATAAAAATTATATAAACTTTATTACAAGTATCACCATTATATATCAATTTTTTACAAAATATTGTACTGAGGTATTGGATAAAATATTTAATTAAATAAACTTGGGAGAAAAATATTACCATCATTTGCAAGGAATTGTATGAATACAGCGGAGACATAACTTTCAGTGGCACGTGAAAATTCAATATGTAATATTTCATACTGATGGGCATTTCATTGTGTACCAAATTCTACAATGCAAACATAAATAAACTCCAAAACCGAATTTTGTTATTTACGGGGTAAAAATTATACTTAATTATTGAATCTGGTAATTTCATTGCCAAAATATTGAATTAACGTTAGACTCTTCATATATAAAATAAATTTCTACATTTTGTTTCGTGGAGTTTCTTAATTTGGCAAATGAGCAGTTCACATATCAGTTTCTCCTATTATTAAAACTACATTTCTAATTATTTTTCATCATATTTTTAATTATCTTTTTCTCTTCTGTTCATTATTATAATAATTAGTAAGAAACCCAATTATAATACTATGTAATTAAACCAAAATATAAAATAACAAATAATACAATAGTATAATACAAAAATGAGTAATCAAAATTAAAGTTGTATTATATTATATTAACAAATAATAAAATTGGTATATTTAACCATTTGCATAATATGAATTAACGAAGAATATACTACTACAACCAATCTCGTTTTACTAAATTAAATTCATCATAAGAATCCATGCTGCTCTCAATTGCTATAGAATTTAGTGATCAGTGAATAGATTAATCCGAAGACTATAGTTCTGTGTAGGTGAATATACACGATACTATAATGCCAATTATTTATATCTCTAACCAAAATTGATCTATCCATTGATCATTCTAGGATTGTTATAGAACGTAGATGATCAGTGTATAGACTAATTCAATGGCTATAGTTGGTCAGTTAAAGTCAATAGTTGCCAGAGTTAACCCTTTTGCGCTCGACGATTTGTTAGCTAAAGAAGGGTACGAGTTGAAAAATTTTCTGCCATAAGGCTGATGATATTTTTTGAGCAGTAAATAAGAAATCGTATAATAATCAACACTTGGAATTATTTAATTTCGATACCTCGCACATTGTTACATTATTTTAAATTTGATATATTAATTAATATCGAGCTTCGAAATTTTATCAATTGGCGACTGAAAGGCGCCTCTTGAGTGCAAAGGGTTAAGAGTCAGATTGAGAGTTAAGACTTGTGGACAGTCCGTCAGTGGTGGAGATACTCATACGCTATTGAGTTATTCGTCAAAATACCGTAATTAGCGAGTCGAATTACAGTCGTACTTGCTCAGTAAAGTCCTATCACAGATTCGACAGTAGTAACTTCGCTTAACACGTTGAGTGCGATGCCCATTTTGCTATACTTCACGCTCAGGCAGCAGCGAGTGAGCACTAGGTACCGAACGCTCAAAAATGCTGACGAATCTGAACAGAAGATTACTTTGTTTCATTTTGTCATTTGGACTGTGAGAATGGCATAGCCAAAGCACAAATATACAAATTATAAACAAAATAATGAGATGGGGAATGTCAGAAAGGCAAAAAGGCGACCATCAAGAGACGATCAGTGAGAAAAAGCTACGGAAGTTATTAACCTTTTGAGCGCTATGAATCCGTATATGGCGTTCTCACATAATATTCAATCTGGGCCATGAACGCTGTATAGTTTTATAAAATAATAATTTTGTAATAGTTTACAATTAGTTTATAATATTGCCGAAACATGCTTCGTCGTAAAAAGCAGGCTGCCCAGCGCGTGCACTGTCGTAAGAAGTGGGTGGTTCCACAGCGCACGCTTAACGTCGAACAGCTCAGCGCTCAAAGGGTTAAAGACTTACTTTAGCCCAGGGAATTTAGTTTTTACAATATATTAATTGTCATTAACAATTTAACCCTTGACAATGTCAGTTTCACGTACCGATGTCGACCAAACGAAAAGTTCGCTGTCAGTCCCTAGAATGCACACTGTCCAAACGAAAAGTCTACCGTCAGTCCCTCGGGACTGACCTAGTACTCAGCACCTCACTAAACCACTATACACCTTGATCCCTATGATATTTTAATTATTTTTCGTACACTGATCGTGATATCTGCTGTTTGCTCTCATGTGAGTAACACACGTGTCCAATAACACGGTACTGTTATGGTGACCAGGCTCTCCAGGGTAAGGGGCAGCAGGTGTATGTCGTGTTCCCTGTGTAGACGTCCAAGTCCTATCAAAAATTCATTTTTCATCGGAAATCGAAACTGCTAAAAATTCCAGCGACGTTCGTACGCTTTCTTGTACGTTGGCTGGGTGTTCATAGGAAGGGTGTCTGAAGGGTTGGGGGAGAAGGAAGCCATACTCCTGGCTTCCTGGAGCCAGCCTCCCCTCGATATCTTCGCCGTGCACCTGCTTACCTGTTACCACGTTCGCTTTCTCTCTTCATAACCGATCACGAGAGCCTATTTTTCACCGATAAAAATCAATGGCACATTTTCGCGCGGCTGGTACGCGGGACACGTCGGCATAAAAGGCAGCACTCCCACTGAGGCCAGCCCTGTATGCCTCGGATCCCATAAGACGCTTAACCTCTTGACTTTCATCGACGTCCTATAGCTCCTTCCATACTCTCTTCTTCGTCATTTCGTTTCCTTTTCTTCCTCTTCCTCCTATGCAGCAAGGTTTTCGTCTCCCTTTCACGGGGACGTCGTGGCATCGGACCAAACGATCCTAGGCTCGAGGTTCGCACGTGCTTCTTGCCGTTTGCTGGGAGCAAAGGAACTCCGGCAAAGATGATTCTTCATCCTTTCCTATGTCTGAAACGCTGTGTCAGAGACCTTTGATCTTCTAGACTTTCCACTCGGTCCCTCGTCACGTATGCCTGTTTGGATCGGTATTAATGTGTCGCGAGAAATCGCTGGCAACCCTTGCAACGTTTGGGGTTGGAAATAATGATCGTGCCAGAGGTTAGAAAAATACGGTGCTCAGTTGCGGTGTCTTGAGACCTAGCCTTCAGACGTAGCCAGACTTCTGTGCCAAAATTGTTAAATGTCAGATGTTTGCTGACCATTTGGTCCCTGAAGCATAGTGACTGGGTCACTCTCTTGGTCCCAGCAATCGTTCAGAAATGTTAATCCGTGTTGTTAATCCGTGAGAGGTCGTTTTCGGTACTCCGGTCATCCCTTTGTTTAGGACTGTAAAGCTAAAAGTGAAAGCTCTGGAATTTTACAAGCACCAATGTTGCGGCCCTAGGTCCGCACTGTCCCGGGTCAAGTGGAGGACTGTTTTATGTCCTTATTGTCAACGTCCCTTGACTTTCTACACTCATTGTCACCTAAGCCTCCACTTGGGTAAACCCTAGCAAGCAACTATATATCACCCCTGAGCCAACGGACATAGGGACCCAGATTGTTTAAACAACCACCACCACCGAAGGATGCTAGAGCTGGCACACACCCCTAATGGTATTCGCAACCAATCAGCAGAGAGACGAAGAATATGTAACCAACGACAGAGCATTCACGAAGAGAGATCAGGAGAGTTATCCGAGAGTTCTACCAAAATACAGTCCACTATACACAACCTTCCTCAATGAACCGTCAGTCACTAATCGTCGCCAACTAAGACCGACCTAGTGACGATATGCAAACAGGACATCCGAGTTTTTAAATAAGAGATAATTGCTCAGTGCTGTGACACCATGCAGGATGAAGGGATGAAAATATTATACGCAATTTGAGTTCATGCAACTTGCTAAACTTGGTGTGGTATATTGAAGATTGGGTTAATGGATTACGTTTGGAATATTGCAAGAGAGTGCTCCTCAGAGATGAGTTTCAGATTGAATATAGTTAGCATTCATAGTTAACTCATCGTTTGATCTATCTCATGAACGTGTTCCAATTTTAAGTTTTCTGAGTTTCTTATTTTGTGTTGAAGTGTTATTGCTGGGAATTGATTTATTGCTTGATGAAAATACAGTTTATTCTTCTCAGAGGTTCTTCTAAGTGTGTAGACATCTTGGTCAATGAGATGATACAGCGGTTTACATCGTTGGGGTACTGATCTATGACAATCTTAGGCTTTGGAGGAAAAAGACCTCTGTTTCAATGTTGTCAATGTGTCATGACTCAAGTTCATGATAATTCTATACCTATTAAAGACACTAGTGTAAGGAATGGATATTTTACATGATTTTCTATAGTTTCAGAATGTTTATATGTATATAAATTGATTAATTTTCAAACCTTGAACTTTGGTTAGATTGGCCAACCTGGAAACACAAGTTTTAATCAAATTTTTTCAAAAATGCACTCAATCGACTGTATAATTTATATTTAATAATTTTTAATTGTAAAGAAGTGGAAATTTAACTCTGTCATGATGACAATTTTGAGGAAAAAGACCTCTGTTTCAATGTTGTCAATGTGTCATGACTCAAGTTCATGATAATTCTATACCTATTAAAGACACTGGTGTAAGGAATGGATATTTGACATGATTTTCTAAAGTTTCAGAATGTTTATATGTATATAAATTGATTAATTTTCAAACCTTGAACTTTGGTTTGATTGGAAGAACTTGTTAATGTCTCATAACTCAAGTTCATGATAATTCTATACTTATTAAAGACATTGGTGCAAAGACTTGGCATTTTACATGATCTTTTAAAGTTTCAGAATGTTTTATATTAATACAAGTTTATTAATTTTCAAACCTTGAACTTTGATTAGATTGATCACTTGGAAACACAAGTTTTAATCAAACTTCTTGAAAAATGCACTGAATCGACTATATAATTTATATTTAATAATTTTTAGTTGTAAAGTAGTGGAAATTTAACTCTGAATGACGATAGTCTAATTAGTCTAGATTAAATAATAATTAAATATCACAAGTGTGAGTTTACGAAGAAAGGGTTAGGATGAAAACTACGTCACATCACAGAAATATTTAAATAAAAATAAATGAATATTGTTCCTTCCAATGTTCACTTTTCACTGGGATTATTTAGTGAAATATAAATCTGTTATGGATATTTGATATTAACAATTCACTACAATTATTCCTTCATTTTTATCGATTTACAAATGCAATTAAAAAATTCGAGAACATCTGGATTGTTATAAAATTACACGACACGCCCCGCGAAACAGGAGACTGCGAAAAGTTAGACACATAACGTATTAAAGATCAACAGGTGAAACAGCCTAGCAGTGTTCACGTTGACGCTAATAAATTTTGGTAAACGCACCACGGTTTCTCATTTTATCAAGTATATTTTTCATCATGTTTATCTCGCGTGCCTCCACGTTTTGAGGTTAATTTCGCAGCATGGTTGAGCCACTTAAAATTCCCTATTTTTAGCCTCTCTTCGCGCCGATATCGTATTCCGTTCGAGCAGAGCATGCATATTTTGTTTAGGGTAGCTGTCTTGAAGCTGTCTTCATGATGCCAACATGGCCGTTTACTATTTTCCAGGATTTTAGCTGCTTCGAACGTTTCTGTTCAGTGTCTGTTCAGTAGGAACAGACCTATAGCAAGCTTTTTTAGGACAAACAGATGCTTAGCAGATGCAAAGATGTACTCTGAAAGAACCAGGCTTTGCTCGAAAAATTTAGCGGAAAGGTAAGAAAATAAAAATGTAGACCTGAGGTTAGAATGTACTTTCATGGCTGTGGTCTATCTACACATAGACATACCTCTGGAACCACAAAAGAGCTATAGACCTATGGACCTACGAAGGATTAAGAGGCCAGACATCGCGTGCTTCTGTTTCGACACTTGCAATTGCAGTAATAGGTATAATTATCAGAATTAGCGTTTGGTCACATGACCACACCTAAAGAGGCATTTGGACTCGGATGATTGGTCAGCAATGAAAGGAGCGAAGCTCGTTTTCATCCGTGTTCGATCCAAATAAATTAATGAACGTAATAAAGATTGGATATACTTTTGCTGACCTGAATGATTGCGAGTAATGACTTAGAGACTTAGAATTTGTATCTTGAACGATTCACCTAGGATAGGAAGATGTAAGGACTGTTTTTATTCGGACGTGATTCGACGAGTGAATATCCAAAACTATTGTTCCATCGTGGAAGAAGGAAGACACTGTTACGGTGTTCCAACAGCCAGGTCTTTAGGGCCAAAACAATCGGCATCGGAATTTTCCTATCCATGCCTTCAGCACGTTTGAAAACTTTCTCTTTTATTATGACTTCTCGTGTCGCGGAACACGAGAATCCGTGAAAACCCTAATTTAACGAAATTAGGCGACGGCACTTGAGACTTGGCTGACGATAGGCCTGAGGTCTCCGCGTGGTCCGCGCACGTTGGGATCCTCGGGCCCTAGCGAGGGGCCATAAACGGCGGATGAGGTCACCAGCGCGCAGGGTGGACCCCACGTACCTCACCTCGAATGAGAGGGTTCCCTCCACCACCGTCTTCGTCTGGGAGGACCTTCCCTTCCTTCGAGGTGACCGATTTGCGGACCAAGGGATCGCCCTAGGTCCAATTAGCCAATAATATTTGGCGAGCTCCCGATTTTTCCTAAGACCGATCTTAGGAAAATCGAGGAGGACACTTCGAAACGAAACCTCAAGGAGAACAGTTCGAGACTTCCAATCGAGACCTCCAAGAGAGCAGTTCCACGAAAACGTCGAGTCGAGTTCGATTCCTATCGTCCTACCAGAGTCTAGCGTTCTACTCCAGCCGAGATCTTCCTTTTGCTCGTGACAATTAAAACAGTTGTCCAATATTAATTTGGCGGGCAACATAACGAGATCGCGAGACGGACTTACAATCCGTCAGAATTTCTCCGAAATTCAATCGCGACGTGACTGCTGCGAAGGAAATAAAATGGAGACTGGTTCCATTTTTGGCGAATTGAATAGACCCGAGTCGCAGGTCTAAAAGAGAATTTGAACCGCGAGCCTGAGATATGCATCCCGTATTATTCATCCACAGTGGAAGATTGTTTCCATCAGCATTTCATCCGAAGCGAACGCCTAAAGTGGCTAGTGAATAAAATAGAGACTAACTCTACTTCTGATGAATTGAATGGATGTTTCAGCTGCAGAAAAGTGGCGGTGATAAATCTAAACTTGTCGAGTAACAAGTGAACAGCCGTTCGCATCATAGCTTGACATTCACTATTTCACTGGCCGACATTTTGAAAACGGGCGGAACGAATTCAACTGTTGGACTAGTATGAATGCTTCAGCTTTCATCTTTCATTTCCCATTCGCTTTGAATGAATTATATGCGATACACGTGTTCAGCGCAAATATATCTGATTAAACTCTCATTCAACTCTCCTCACTTTGACCAGGGTCAATTTGATAACACATTTTCTAGATTTTTGCACGTTCAGACACAGTTGGCAAGGCAGGCCAGATGTAGAATAGGTCAGAGGACAGATATGAGGGATATGAATTGAGAGCAGATGGAGTAGGAGAGTAATTGAGGGTTGCCTAATTGAGGGACCAGAAAATAAAAGTAGACCTGGAATTGACAGAAATATTTGATAAATGATGAACATATTGGATGCAGTAACAGACAACGATATTGCATCGTTACAAAATTATTATTCCATCGTTATTGTTGTATAAAGATTATCAGAGATTAATTAGAATATATTGTACATTATCCTTCATTACCTGTTCTTCTAACAAACTGGTAGATCAAGAACCAAATTTACCAAGTCCATGGACCCAATTAAGTCACCAGTTATGATAAAGGGATCAGATTCTATATAAATGTTAAGTGATGTGGAATGAGAAAGGAGATAGGTATTAGAATATTAATTACATTCATGTTGCCAGAAGAGCTACAAAAGGATGTGACGGAAGCAATGACACTTAATTCTGTTAATAAAGTAAACTAGATTCCTGTCCATTAAAATGCTCTAAGTTCGTACTAGTCGTGTCATAATAATAGGTCTGACACTTCAAAACGAGTGATGAAAGCAATGACACTTAATGGAGAATTCACAACCAAGCATTTAAAATCAATTATTTGACCAGTCACAGTAATTATATTGTTAATACAGTAAACTAGATTCTTGACTGTCAAGGTGATCTAAGCTCGTACCACTCCTGTCACAATAATGGGTTTGATGGTTCAAAACTAGTGACATAAACAGTGACACTTAATGAAGTATTCACAACCAAAACTTCAAAATTGATCATCAGACCAATCAAAGTGCCTCTACTACTAGTAGCAAAATAGATTCCTGCCTGTTAAGATCATATAAGCTCCTGTTAGCACTATCACAGTAATAGGTCTGACACTTCAAAACTAGTGACATAAACAGTGACATTTAATGAAGTATTCATAACCAAAACTTCAAAATTGATCGTCTGACCAATCAGAGTACCTCTACTATTAATAGCAAAATAGATTGCTGTCCATCAAGATGATCTAAGCTTGCACCAGCCTTGACATAGTGATAGGTCTAGTCCTTCAAACCAAACTGACGAAAGCAGTGACACTTAATGAAGAATTCATAACCAAAATTTCAAAATTGATTATCCTATCATTCACAGTAACTATACTATTAGTAGCAAAATAGATTACTGCACATCAAGATGATTTAAGTTCGTGCCAGCCTTGACATAGTAATAAGTTTGACATTTCAAAAGAATTAACGAAAGCATTGACACTTAATGAAAAATTCATAACCAAAACTTCAAAATTGATCATCTGATCAATCACAGTAGCTGTACTATTAATAGGAAAAATAGATTCCTGTCTTTCAAGATGATCTAAACACCTGTTAGCCCTATCACAGTAATAGGTCTGACACTTTAAAAGATGTGACTTAAACAGTGACACTTGATGAAGAATTCACAACCGAAACTTCAAAATTGATCATCTAATCACTCACAATAGTTCTATTATTAACAGCAAAATAGATTCCTGCCTATTAAGATCAAATAAACACATATTATTCCTATCACAGTAATAGGTCTAGCACTTCAAAAAGAAGTGACGTAAGCAAGGACTCTTAATAAAGAATTCGTAATCCAAATTTCAAAATTGATCATCTAATCACTCACAGTAGCTCTATTATTAACACTAGAACTATCAACCCAGTCAAAATGACTGGTCCCAGAATTTTCCTTTCTGCAATCACCGAACACGTACACCTGCTTTAAGAATAAAATTGGTATCAACTCGTATTAAGAAAGAACTGTCATCAATATATTCACTCATATTCAACGTATCGCTGAAATTACTATAATCTGTGCACGTTATAGTTAGGTACCCATTAAAGATCGGTAGTTCTAGTGTTAATTGGGAGTTGTTTATTAGGCAAATTAGCAAAAGGTCCTGCAGTTAGAGGTATCGTCGCCTTTTAACTCATTGTCAATCCAGTTCTCCAGCATAGAAGTAAATATAGGCAATGATAAACCTGACTCTATCTATACTCGTCTCTCTAATCCACGAGAATCCAGTATTTTCCTCCGAATGGCCATAATATTTTATTTAAATAAACTTGTTTTATTATTAACACTAGAACTACCAACCCAGTCAAAATGACTGGTCCCTGAATTTTCCTTTCTGCAATCACCGAACACGTACACCTGCTTTAAGAATAAAATTGGTATCAACTCGTATTATGAAAGAACTGTAATCAATATGTTCACTCATATTTATCGTAATTATTATAATTACTATAATCTGTGCACGTTGTAGTTTGGTGCCCACTAAAGATCGGTAGTTCTAGTGTTAAGGAGGCATGACAAGAGTCACGGTTCAAGTTTGTATCTTCAATTTTACTAGCTCTTTCTGTTGGCTAACTGATGGTTACTTTATTTGGATCAGAAAGTACATTAGAATGGACGTCTTTAGGGTCAGAACAGACTCTGTTCTTCGAGTCCCAGTTCTTCCGTCAGTTGCTCTACTCGTAATTCGAGCAAGCCATCGCGATAATCGTTCGTTCACTTTTTAAATTGCACGTCGGGACGTCATGGGAGCTGATCTCATTAAATATTTTTCCTCCCCCGAGCACGCGACGTGACCGCGGCTACCAGGATGCTAGGGGTCCTTTCGGGGACGAACGTATTGCCAGGTCAGGGCTAGTTCTACTCCGGGATGCGGCGAATTTTCCGCAAATTTGCCAGGAAATACTCTTTCTAGTCGGCAAAGGGGCGGCCGGTTGGCCAGGATGCCTGGACTTCAATTAAATTCCTGAAAGTTCTCAAGTCCACCGCGTGGCCGCGACGCGGTCGCGGAACGCCGTCCGACGGGAAATTTAATTAAAAAAGTGCAAACACGCAATTTTTTCAAAGTTCCCGCGAATAATTGCTCCTTGACGCTGGGAAGGAGAAGACTCGGTCTGCTTGCTCCCTGGTCAAATGATACTTCTCCCGGATAACGTCTATCCAGGCTCTATCCAATTCTTATCTTCCTTGGCTCTTTGTATCCCTGCTCTCAAGCATGGCGCAGGAAGGAAGCTTATGACGAAAAAGACGTAAATGCAATTGGTCATAGTAGTGGGGAATAATTATTTTGAATCCTTTCGCTGTGATTAATTTAGGTGGGTCAGGCTGACAGGGTTCTGCTGAGGTTGAGCTTGCGTGATGGATTGTGGGTATGAAATCGTGATTGTAATATGAGTTTTTGGTCAGGTTAGGTTAGATTAAGTTAGGTTATGTTAGGTTAGGTTCATAGAGAGAGATACAATTTCAGTATACAAATGTAGCTATTACTATTGTGGCTACAAAGAGAAATTGTAGTAGTAGTCTTTGTTGAAGGATTATGATAATAATACTGAGATATTTAAATTGTCATAACTTATGAATGAGTTTTATATAAATTATCTGATTTTTTAAGATTGGGGACATGTTCTTGATTATTTTTTTAAATGTTTAAATAATTTTGTAATTCTTTTAACAATAATTTTAAATCTGTATTGCATTATCAAGATTTGTTATTCAGATTTGAATTTGTATAATTTAAACATAGTTAAAATTACCTGTTCTTTAATTTTATTAATTTATATAATCAGATAAAGTTAAATAAAAATTTGGAAGATATACTTATTCTATAATTTTTGTTCTCTTTTGTAATAAGAGTATTATATTGAAAGAATAATATACATAATTGTATATTATTTGCATATTATTATTATTATAATATTTGTACATCAATGATGTTATGTTTATAATAAAATTCTCAAAGTTTAATATGATTAATAATATTATT
>NW_016908596.1:134771-138366 GCF_001483705.2 Eufriesea mexicana | reverse complement strand
AAATTCTCAAAGTTTAATATGATTAATAATATTATTATATAGTATGTAATAATTATATAATAATTATAGTACATTAGAAATTTTGAGATTTGTTTAACGTCAACCATTTCATATTTTGAGGTTAATATATATTGGTTGAGTGCTCGTAGTATATTGTATACCTTTCAGGAAATTCACGTGATTTGCAGTTTGCTGTAACCCTTATATCTAGATTGTATCTAAAGGTGTGACAGCCTTGGAAAAGCTGTCAGCAAGTACGGTTCAAATACAGGCAAAATGTTTTGTGCGATGAAAATGGAAATGCGAAAATAGTATATTCGCAGTGTGACATGAAATTTTAAAACGACGATAGTATAACAGCTATGACGAAGAATAGAAAGTGACGTTATCGATCGAGGAATCATATATGTATGCAGTACAAAATTGACTTGGTTTCATTTTTGATATATCAAACATGACCATCAGTCTATCTGTTTTTTTTTTTTATCAACGTTAGATAATATTTTTAAACTAAAAACTGATTATCTCCTGTTTAAACTTATTGAAATTAGATATATTTTAATTTCTCTAATTGTATATAAAAATTGTTCCAATTGGATATTTATTAATTTCCCTCATCACTTGTAAAAGTATTGACATTAGATATATCTTAACATCTCTAATCACCCATAAAAATGATTCCAATTGAATATTTATTGACATCCCTAATCACTTGTAAAATTACCAAAATTAAACATTTTTTAGTTTCTCTAATCACCTATAAAAATTATTCTGATTAATTGGATATTTATTAATTTCCCCCAATTAGTTGTAAAATTAATGAAATTGGATATTTATTAATTTCTCTAATCACCTACAAAAATTATTCCAATTGGATATTTGTTATTATTCCTTTTCAATTGCAAAATTACTGAAATTAGATATTTCTTATCTTCTTTAATCACCTATAATAATTATTCCAATTGAATATTTATTGACATCCCTAATCACTTGTAAAATTACAGAAATTAAAAATTTTTTATTTCTCTAATCACCCACAAAAATTATTTTAATTGGATATTTATTAATTTCCCAAATTACTTGTAAAATTAATGAAATTGTATATTTATTAATTTCTCTAATCACCTATAAAAATTATTCCAATTTGATATTTATTAATATCCCTAATCACTTGTAAAATTACTGAAATTAGATATTTCCTATCTTCTTTAATCACCTATAAAAATTATTTCAATTGGATATTTATTAATTTCCCTAATCACCTATAAAAATTAATTCAATTGTATATTTATTAACATCCTTAATTACTTGTAAAATTAGATATTTATTATTTAACCGACTTTTTCCAAAGTTTTATTTATAAATTTCATTACCTTCGATGGGTAATAAAGACCGAATAAAGTTGAGTTATTTGCGACTGAAATATTTAATAAGAAATTTATACAGTTAAATAAATTGATACAATGTCTATTAATATCATTCTGTAATAACGCTGCATTTCGGTATTTAATACAGAAACACGTAGTAAAGTGAGAAACGAACCTCTTGCATAAAATTTTAATTTCAAACAGCTTTTATATCCAGAAGATATTAAAATTTGTCCAGCTAATTTTGTTGAAACTGCAGGTTTAATGCAACGCGAAATGTACAGTGTAGGAAACTCTGCACGTGCAATATATAAAACTTCATCCTCCTGATGTAACATAAAAACGCTGTTATCAATTTAATTTCTAAAAAATTTTCACATTTTTTCCCCTTTAAAAAAATCACGTTTCATGCCAACCAATAAATATTCCAATATATACTTTTCATAACAGGTCAAACTGCGTATTCCATTGTATTCTAACTATCAGAACCTTCTCTAACAATGAAGGCTGCATGTCATAGTGTTTATTTCACTCCAAAATTAAAATATAAATTCTGACAAAATTTTATTTCAAACGTGATATCGAACAAACAGTGATCATCCATTTTCATTATTCTAATTACACGAGTAAAAATATTTCTGCCATGCTACTTGTGCAACTGGACAGTGTCTCAACTAATACTCTTTATAGGCTACTGGTCTTAACACTTTGGCCTACAACCATGTGTGAGGCTCGTGGTCAGGTGTTCGTGCCAAAATTGACTATCACGGGCCTGGAACGTGGTACATCGGTCGGACCAAAACTGACTATCACGGGCGTGGCACGTGGTACATCGGTCAAGCCAAAACTATCACGAGCCTGGCACGTGGTGGATTGGTCAGGTCAAACCTGACTTTTACGGGCGTGACACGTGGTACATCGGTCAAGTCAAAACTATCACGAGCCTGGTACATGGTAAATCAGTCGGGCCAAAACTGACTATCACGGGCCTGGCACGTGGTACGTCGGTCAGATAAAATGTAAACACTCCAAATAGCACAGTCAATTAATTTATTAAATTAACTTTTCTCGAATTATATTTTTCTAATAGGTACGACACCCCACGTAATTTGTTTGCGATTGGTATAACGTAAGACAGATTTACCGAGCTGTGGAATGGCAGGAAGGCTCGACAGTTCTGTTTACGTTTTGGAACCACGCTGTTGAATCTTAAATCGTAGGATAAGGGTTTAAAAACTATAACCAATTAAAGTCTTCCCAATTTTCGTTCAAAATATGCTCTTCTTGAAACAGGAATTGCAAACTGTTCTAGGTCACTGCTCTTCGAAATTCCCTCTAAGTCTTGCCAATTGGCTCTAAATTCCCAATAACCAATTGCTCTTGCTCTAACAAGGTCAGTGTTGAGTCCCTTTAAAATCCCTGATTTAAAACGCAACTATATGCTCTGGAATCGATACAAATATTTCGAAAGATCGTATCGAACTCGATTTTCCCCCAAAACTAAGCTTCAACCGAAAGAAACCTGATCCCACGAGGCCAGCCAATTGTACCTGTCTCCCAGGGACACCCTGTATATAATGTAACGATGCAAACAGCTTAAACGCTTCTGTCGTAACGTGGACGAAATGGAAAGTCGGGGTCGTTCCTTTAACCGCGATATTCTCGCGAAATTGCAGGGGCAAGCTTCCCTGTGCTGCCACTCGTAGACCCCGGGCGGTCTGAGTACTTTTATTTATTTATCCTTGCTGCGCAGCGGCGCGCCTCGTCCTCGAGGAATATTATTAAAGCTGCCCGGGGCTCCTGTTTGACTTGGAATGGCTGCCGTTCCGCTCGCGGGCTGCGAACTTTATTTGTATTCCGGCCGCGGTTCACCGCGACGCGATACGCCGAACGAGTGCGAAACAAGCTATACGAATTGACATCTGGGTTAGATACACCGGCCGGTAACGAGCCGTCGTAATGCACGCGCAGCGGCGCACGGGGTCTACGTGCACGGACCCGGCGCGTGCTCGCAGGGGGCGCGCGCATCATATAGCGCGTGTCGCCGCGGCAATCGCGCGCAACTAACGCCCACGATCGCTCGCGACTCACCCATTGTTCGTGCTCGATAAAAGTAATTGCCCGACCCCCGGAGAATTGCCAATGATTCGTTAAAGGCAATTGTTTCGCCAAGCTTTTCGCGTTGGACGGAACTGATTGGTTGTAAGATTTTCTCTCTCTCTCTCTCT
>NW_016908596.1:132708-134347 GCF_001483705.2 Eufriesea mexicana | reverse complement strand
GGGGGGGGGGGGGGGGTAATTGTCTATGCGATTGATTTTGAGAGAAATGGTGGTTTGTGGTTCTTCTTCTTTCCATTGGAAGAATATTAAAATTTATTTTATGGTTTTTCTGTCAACTGATTTTACGATTTTCGAGTTTCATTTTTGAAAGAGTTTGATAATTGACTATGCGATCGATTTTGTGAGAAATGGTGATCTGTGTTCTTCTGCTTTTCGTTGGGAGATGTGGGCATGAGTTTTCGGGAATATTAATATTTATTTTGTGATTTTCTTTTTTAACGGGGTATTTTGGTTTTAGCGTCAAGTTTGTCGATTTTTCGTTTTATCACGCTCTTTGGGTGCATGGTGGCATATAAATAAAGGATTGCTCTATTATAAGCTGGTTATTCTCTCCGAATAGGAAATATTATGAAACGGTACGATGAATCAATCAAACCGTGAATATTGTACCAAAAGATTTAAACGCGCTTCTCTCGAAACCATATTTTTTGAACTTCCTGACGAGATATCTCGCGTTCTAGGTGACCGATTGACTTGAAATTTGGAGAATATCTTCATCACGTATACCTTTGTCACGTGAACAACTAATTTCAAAATCTGACGTTTTTTTGTATTTTTTATACCGTCTCAAAGACAAAAAGTACAAGGAAAATCGGTATTTAAATTTCATAATGCTGTCATTTTTTTAATTTTCAAAATTTCTCTGTTTCAGTAGTTCATGTTATAGCTGTATCCATACTAATTAAAATACTTTTTGGTTTATTCGATTCAGTTAACCACATGGGCCGGAATCATGTCAGGCATACGAACCCGTTTTTAAAAACACGATTTATCTATGGCTTTATAATTTCTATAATTTTCAATAATTTCTTTGAATGAAAATTGGAAATATTCTTTAAAGTATAAATAAATCCAAGTGCTGAAACTACGTTTTAAACCGTATCATCGTTTCCTCAGGAAAAAATCCCAAAGAAGTTGATTCTTGTGAAAATGCCCCCTTAAAGGGAGTTTGATTTTTGTGCATGGTGGGTGAATGGATTATGCGGTTCCTTATGGGAAGTTTATGTGTTTTATGATCCAGTAATTTAGGGTTGCGCGCATTTACAGCGCGGTTACACTTTGCACTTGGTGGCTCGGAGCTGGTGAATAATTGAGGTGGTTGTTTGGTTGGAGAATTTTGAGCTGGTTGTTCAGTGAATAGTTTTATTTTCGGTATAACTGTGAAATATTTGTTTCCCTTTTTTATTTTTTAATGTCCTTTATGAAGTCGATTAATTAAATACGAAATGAAAATACGAATTATACCGTGCAATTGTTTCATAAGAATGAGAGGTAACGAGATATTGACCTGGTTTCCAAGTTTCTGTTTCCAGTGGGTAAGCACTGAAAATTGCGAGGTACGTGTTCTGCCAAGATGTTTAAAAATGTATCGACCAAGTACGGTAACGGAGTACTTGTTGGATATACGCAAGAAGTAAATGCAAGCTTTTGCTGACATATGTATTATGTATGTCATATTCTTAACAGTAAATGATTCGTACAATAATAATAATAATAATTATTATTATATACGTGTAATTATAATAATAATTATTTTTATATAATACTAATTGTAGTGAAATTTAATTATAATATTATT
>NW_016908596.1:116542-132270 GCF_001483705.2 Eufriesea mexicana | reverse complement strand
TTTGATTACTATAATTTATATATTTATAATTATAATATAATCATTTCATAAAATATAGATTTATCAAATTAATATAGTTATTAAAGTAACGTATATAATATAATATCATTGAAATAATATATAATATAATTGTATGATTATTGTTTCCATTTTCACGCATGCTTTCTTGACGTTTTGGCTCTTTCATTTTTCTTCTTTCCTTTTCTTCCGCAAACTTCTCAACGATTATGTTTCATTTTGAAGCATGTCGATACACGTTCGAAGTGTCGAGTGAGTATATATTTGAGTGACAGAAAGCTTTCTATTTTCTATGTTTTACCTTCACCTCCATCTTTCCCTTCAAACTCGGTAACGAACTCTATTCCTGTCGCTACTCCCTCTTCCTTGTACTTCTTCGCCAATTGTTTATAACAAATATTATATCAAATTCCACTATCGAGGTGGCTAAAAGTTTCCACGCCCAATTAAGTTTCACCTTAATAGTTCTAATTTTACCTTAACTCATCTAAGTCATTTTTGTGACCTAACACTAGATCTGCCAAAGATGTGAGAATGACTCGTTTCAGATATTTTATTTTCACAATTTCTGAGAACACTGCTAATCCTTGAAATACCTTTTTGGCGGTATTATTACTCGTACTAGGAAACACCGTATTGCCGATTTTGTGCCCCAAGTAAAACAAGATGGCACATTGACGCTTGGCCACCATATATACGTCAAGTACCTGTAGTATAGGGCAGTAACTTCACTTCGTTTTTCCGAAACAACGTTTGTAACTCCTACCCTTGCATCTCAAATTCGGAAATCTCATTATTCACACCATCCAATGGCGAAATAATATAAAATGAAATATATCCCTATCAAGGATCCTTATAAATGCTAGACTTGGTAGCACGTGGAATGATAGCACACAGTATCAAAATAACCCTTACAGTGCACTCACTATTCGAAGCTACGCACAATTTTCTCAAAGAGCTGTCCATCACTGATCATTATCAACCATGAACAATCCAGTGACGACACACAAACGTATAAACTGCTTTCGACAAAATTCATTCAGATTGAAATTGTAGATTTGGTTCGGGAGACCAAAAATACTTGATAAATAATACTTGAGATACTTCAAATGATCATCACAACCTAAACACGTTGTTTGCAAGCTCAGAGATGTCAACAATGTTTGGCCACCAATTTCTCAAGTATTGTCACCAGCATTTAAAAATTTCCAGTAATACCAAAAAATAATCTCCTCGAAGACTCTCGTCTCTCCTCTCAGGTGTCTCAGAAGGGAAGAGTCGAAGCTAGTTTCCGTGGCACAACTTTGGCTAGGAGTGGCACGCATGACCGTGCAAACGTGCTCGAGCAATTAAAGGCTTCCTCGTGCACAGCATTTTGAACACTTTGGAAGAAACGCGTCTCAAGTTTCACAGAAGGAAGTGGATCCTTTGAAACACGAAAAGGAGGTGCTTTAAATATACGCGAGCGTCCAAAAATGTCTCCTTGGCGCGAACACTGTGCATCCCGGCGGGGCGTGAGAAGGTAAATAAAAGGCCTCATGCAAATGCGCGTGTAGCTATCTACGAGCTGGATTCGTTGCTTTGTCACTAGCTTCCTTTCAGCTTTATCACTCGAATTGCGCAACCATTTCTAGAAAGAATACTGCAGGATCGCGTATGAACGCGATTGTCTCTAACGAGAAGTTAGGCCTCCGAAGCCTCAGATTTATGGCAACTACGGAACGATCGATGCTTGGGCAGGTCCAGGGTATGTATCATAGATGTGTCGACTACCCGAGCAATCGTTAAGGCCGAGATTATCATCAAATTTAGCTCATTTCCTCGCACAGACGCGATAGCAACTGAACCTGAATGATTAGCTCCATAATGTTCATAATGACGGTTATTCTAGTTAGATAAGCGTAATAATATTCGTCTACTAACTGGATTACATGTCTCTAAATACGATAAAAGTGTAGAATTTAGAATTTTAGATCCAGGATTTTGAAGTTAGGTATTAAGAGAATGGTAGGTTAGAGTAACTTATCCTAGGAACATCATTAACAAGATACGAGTCCAACAGATATGAGTAACACGTCAGACCAGGTCATTATTGTATCAGAAATGGGATTGGAAACTTCTATAGAAAGTATATGACTACTCATGATTTCATAAAAGAAAAGAAAAACGAATTTTATTTTGAAAATTTCCTCAGCACTTGGACTATGTACCCAAAAATGATACTTCTCCGCTTCTTCACAATAATAGGAATATATGTAGGATCATTTTTAGGTGGATTGACTTAATATAGTAGTATTAAATTCTTAACACTAGATTTAGTGCTGTCAAATGATTACACTCAATTTGACGGATGGGTTGCTGCAATTATACGATGGTAACTGATTTAGTTAACTTATATTAAGGCTGTTAATATGATATATAAAAGGCACGTGGTTTCCTTTACCTGTCAATTTGACAGGTGTCCTTAGAAATAGGTATACAGATAGCGTCCGCAAACCTAGTGCTAATAGAATAAAATAAGCTTGTAAATAGAATGATAGCAGCTGGCTATGAAATAAGAGAGATTCACTATGGGCATGCTCTTCTGATCTTAAAACTGACTCTTCCAACTGACTTTCATAAACTGACCCTCTAAACTGAAGCTGATAGACTGTCTTTGCATACACTGTCATTCTAAAACTGATAGACTGTGTTTGCAAACACTGTCCTTCTAAAACTGATAGACTGCTTCATTCACGCTTTTGGACCCTTATTTGAACCATTCATTCCGTCATACTCTTCATACTCAGGCTTTCTTTCTCAATTATGCTCTTTCTTACGCATTCTTGATGGGCCAGGTACCTCAATAACTCTAAACGCATCCCTAAACTTTCATTCGACTCTATCATAAACATTCTTTACAGTCAATTCTTTTGCACGTGGTCACTTTCGTTCTAAGCCCAAACACTCTTGACATTCTTTCAGGACTGCATTCATTCCATTCCTGCAAATATGCTCATGCTATTGTCACGGTGCGCGGCTAGGGTACGAACAGACGTAACTCACGAGCTCAATTTTCAGAATAGTACTAACTTTATTTTGCTCTAGATTCGGATATTTATAATGCTTTTGGCTGGAGGAGAGGCTATTGGTATTATGTGTCATGGGTCCAAGAGATGGCTATGGTTTCAGTGATTTATTGGGGCTGTGTCAAAGATCTGGGACTACTGGTTACCTATCTTCTGGTACGTCATGATGTGTCACAGGGGCAATGTTTTAGGCCCCTGTGTGTTTGTTAACTGCGTCATACTATCATGTACTGTATTGTCAATTGTTAATATCTCCAGTGATAATTGGTCTACCCATTGAACATTTCAGAGTTGCTATAGAATTTATTTGATCAGTGTATAGTTTAATCCATTGTCTCTAGTACTGCATAGCTGGCTATACTCAGCACTGCGTTGTGAATTGTTTATATCTCTGGCCATAATTGATTTATCCATTGATTATTCTAGGGTTGCTATAGAATTTAGATTATCAAGATCAAATCAGTTCTTTCCACGGCTAGCTAAAACGTCCAACAGCTACTAACATTTGCTGTTCAAATCTGTAGGGGGTTGTTTTAGAGGTATCAAGGGGGTATCGCGTCGTTCCCTTGATCTTCCTGGTCGCGTGGTTTCCGCCCGAAATAATTCGTCTTCGCGGTTGTAAGGCGCGAAGATATCCCGATGTGGATGGAGGGTTCGACGCGACCCGGTATCTCGTCGACTTAACGAGGAGATACGAAAATCGTCTCGTGTTAGAAGAGAACCGTGGTCTCTGACATGTCGAAAGGAAGAAGTTTAGAAGGAACCGGTGGGTTCGATGTTTCGAGAGGAAGTGTCCTTGAGAGAACCCGTGTCTCTCGGATCTCGTACCGAACTGAGCTCCTCGATCTTCCTAAGATCGGTCTTAGGAAAAATCGGGAGCTCGCCAAATATGATTGACTGTTTTTGACCAAGGGCGTTCCCTTGGTTCGCGAATCCGTGACCTTGGAGAAAGGGAAGGTTCCCCCAAAAAACAACGATAGTGGAGGAAACCCTCTCCTCCAAGGTGGGGTACCTGGGGTCCACCCGCGCGCTGGTGACCCCATCGGTCGGTTGTTACCCCTAGCGAGGGCCTGAGGCTTCCAACGTGTGCGGACCACGTGGAGCCCTCAGGCCTATTGTCAGCCAAGTCTTAAGAGCCGTCGCCTAATTTCGTTAAATTAGGGATTTCCAGGATTCTCGTGTTCCGCGACACGAGAAGTCAAAGAAAAAAGATAAAGCAGTCAAACATGCTGAAGGCATGGAGCGGGAAATTCCGATGCCGAATTGACAGGCCCTAAGACCTGGCTGTTGGAAGACGGTAACGGGTCTTCCTTGTTCCACGACGGAACAGGGGTCCTCTCCCACAGGTGTTGAGATGGGCTATCGCAGGTATTCTCGTGTGGTAGTATAGCTAGAAGGAACGAAAGGAAAGGGAAGAGATGCGCTTCGTCCCAGTTAATCTTTAGCAAGGGTCAATAAGTCACTCATAAGACAATAGGCATAGGGCTAAATGTGTCAAACATTCACCGATGTCATTCACCAAAAGACGTAGAAACTGATACACACTTCCTAACACTATTCACAATTAATAGAAAAACACGCTTCCACCACTTATATTTCACATCAACCAATCACCCACCATGATCAATTAGGGGGGTAGCATCGAAAAGACCTAGCAATCAAAGAGTTTACAATAAAATAGTTCACACACATCAAGATCAATTAGTTCTGTGGGAGTCCTTCTCTGCTGTTGCTCTTGTCGGTTGGTCTCGGGTATCATCGATGTGACCATGATGCTAGAAGGAACGAAAGGAAAAGAAGAGATGCCTTTCGTCCCAGGCCTGATAGTGGACTCATCAGTAAGGCTACCTAGCAAGCCCTTTTTTCCAATATACGTTTATTAAAGCCTCTGAGTATTTACTTAACAAATAACAAATGCAACAAATATCCTTAAACGTATAAATAGGAATAGTGGTTGACCTAGGTTTATAAAACTAAAGACTCTGAGACAGAGTACGCCTAGTTTACAGGTAACTTACAGGTAGCTGCACTTATTGCTATATGGGCACGTGTTAAGTAGAGAGCACTTAATCTATGATGTATAAAAATATAGAAAATTAGTAAAAATTGGTAAAAATTATATTTATCTGTTGTTGGGCCTAGCAAGACCCTACCTTAGACGGGGATACTATTGGAAGGTTTGAAGTTACATGTACAGGAAGTCTAGGTTTTCCGAGCACTTGCGACAAAGTCCTCGAACCTTTTTGAAGTTGGAATCCACCTAGTGGCGAGGATGAGAATGATGGTTGCTACAACATCATACATGGTTGCCCAATGCAAAGGGAAAAAGCTAATTAACACTTAGCCAACCTCATACCCCAGAGCGAACTATACGATTTCCACGGCGCTCGGGGAACCCGAATAAGGGGTCTAAAAATTGGTGAATTTTATTATATGTTGTGCTTTATAGAAGCAGTTCGTTAGTAAAACACTGACCGAAATGGAGGTAGTGTAAGTAATAATCGAAAACGAGAAACGCGTTGCTAAGGTCAAAATGGGAGATCTCTCCGATTGGTTGGCTAAGTGTTAAGATCGAAAGGGATCTGATTCATGCTAGTCGAAAGAATTAACGTGAGATTGCAGAACAGGATGAATTCTGTACAATGACTATGATGAATCCACCTGGTACTGTTTTATTAATATTATTAGTCTTTTCCTCGTGATATATATCCATAATATTCGATACCGTGGGAGCACCGACGAGCATCTACACTTAGGAAGTTTAATATCCAGCTCGGATATCCAGATACGTATAACAGCGTTGTTATTAAATTCCTCGGGAACTGGTGGAAAAGTTGCAACGGTTAACTATTCCGAAGTTACCGAGTGAAAGATTTAAAGCGAAGTTTCGCCGCTAATAGCGAACGTCGGAACACGCTGTTTACGGTTAAGGCAGGAATCGTATTTGCATGATCAGCTATGCGAATTTACTGCACGATTAGGGCTAAAGTAGTAAGGAGTACTGGTTGTCGCGTCGCGATTCAGCTCGGTACGAATTCCGAGGAGTTGTGAATCTGTCGTGAGATCTTGGAAGGTTGTTCGTCGAATTGGTATCGAGCAATTGTTTCGTGGATGATCCGTGGAACTGGCTTGGGTTTGGGTCAGGTTAGGTTTTGCGTAAAGATGATCCGTGGAATTGGCTTCGGTTGGCAAGATTGGGTACGTGGATTATCGCGTGGCAGATCGTGGTTCACGAGTAAGAAGATTGACAGATTACTGAAATGATAGAGATGTTGACGGAGTGATTAGGTGAACTTTTGTTGCCGCGACTGTGGAAGACCAAGTCAGAGACTATGAAAAGATTGGAAGACTGACCAAGAGGAAGACGAGAGAGTGGCTGAATTAAAACGTCGAAGATAAAACGACTGACTAAGATGGTCGAATGATTGATTCGCGTAAAAATAGATTGGCTGAGAAGTCGAATGGTTGACTGTCATTGCCTGAGAAGTCGGAAGATTGACTGTCATTGCCTGAGAAGTTGAAAGATTGATTACAACTAATTGAGAAGTTGAAAGACTGACTATAACTGACTGAGAAGTTGAAGGATTGACTATAATTGACTGAAAAGTCGAAGGATTGACTATAACTGACTGAGAAGTTGAAGGATTGACTATAATTGACTGAAAAGTCGAAGGATTGACTATAACTGACTGAGAAGTTGAAAGATGGGTTATAATTGATTGAAAAGTTGACAGATTGACTACAACCGACTGAAAAATCGAAAGATTGGATGCCATTGCCTGAGAAGTTGAAAGATTGACTACAACTGACTGAGAAGTTGAAAGACTGACTATAACTGACTGGGAAGTTGAAAGATTGATTACAACTAATTGAGAAGTTGAAAGACTGACTATAACTGACTGAGAAGTTGAAAGATGGGTTATAACTGATTGAAAAGTTGACAGATTGACTACAACCGACTGAAAAGTCGAAAGATTGGATGCCATTGCCTGAGAAGTTGAAAGATGGGTTATAACTGATTGAAAAGTTGACAGATTGACTACAACCGACTGAAAAGTCGAAAGATTGGATGCCATTGCCTGAGAAGTTGAAAGATGGGTTATAACTGATTGAAAAGTTGACAGATTGACTACAACCGACTGAAAAGTCGAAAGATTGGATGCCATTGCCTGAGAAGTTGAAAGATTGACTACCACTGACTGAGAAAAGACGAAAGATTAGCTCTCATTGCCTGAGAAGTTGAAAGATTGATTACAACTAATTGAGAAGTTGAAAGACTGACTATAACTGACTGAGAAGTCGAAAGATTGGTTATAACTGACTGGGAAGTTGAAAGACTGATTATAACTGACTGAGAAGTTGAAGGATTGACTATAATTGACTGAAAAGTCGAAGGATTGACTATAACTGACTGAGAAGTTGAAAGATGGGTTATAATTGATTGAAAAGTTGACAGATTGACTACAACCGACTGAAAAATCGAAAGATTGGATGCCATTGCCTGAGAAGTTGAAAGATTGACTACAACTGACTGAGAAGTTGAAAGACTGACTATAACTGACTGGGAAGTTGAAAGATTGATTACAACTAATTGAGAAGTTGAAAGACTGACTATAACTGACTGAGAAGTCGAAAGATTGGTTATAACTGACTGGGAAGTTGAAAGACTGATTATAACTGACTGGGAAGTTGAAAGACTGATTATAACTGACTGGGAAGTTGAAAGACTGATTATAACTGACTGGGAAGTTGAAAGACTGATTATAACTGACTGAGAAGTTGAAAGACTGATTATAACTGACTGGGAAGTTGAAAGACTGATTATAACTGACTGAGAAGTTGAAGGATTGACTATAATTGACTGAAAAGTCGAAGGATTGACTATAACTGACTGAGAAGTTGAAAGATGGGTTATAACTGATTGAAAAGTTGACAGATTGACTACAACCGACTGAAAAGTTGAAAGATTGGATGCCATTGCCTGAGAAGTTGAAATATTGACTACAACTGACTGAGAAAAGCCGAAAGATTAACTGTCATTGCCTGAGAAGTTGAAAGATTGACTACAACTGACTGAGAAAAGACGAAAGATTAGCTGCCATGGTCTGAGAAGTTGAAAGATTGACTATAACTAACTGGGAAGTCCAAAGATTGACTGTCATTGCCTGAGAAGTCGAAAGATTGTTAGAATTGACTAAGAAATGAAAAGATAAGTTGTCATTGCCTGAAAAGTCACAAGATTGACTGTTACTGCCCAAAAAATCAAAAGATTGACTATAATTAACTAACAAATCAAAAGATCTATTGCCATTGCCTGAAACATTAGACCTGGACCTGAACTGATCCACATGCAAGATCGAAAATTTCGTGGAAAATTTTGGCTACCATACCCAGAGACCCCTATTTAGGATTTTTAAAAGTTGATCCTGAACATTCACCTTCAGCAGTCACTTATTAGCGTTCGTAGTATCAACAACGTGACCGTTTTGTGTATATTTCCTGCCAATTCTCCTCGAGTATAGACTCGTGTTGATGTAACACTAGCCCTGACACGTCGCCAGGTGCGTACTCGCTGCTCCCAGTGACTTCCTCTCTGCTTCAGACGCGACCTTAAGTGACACAATGGGCGTCGATACGTTGCTCGCGCGAACAATACACTGGAATATTGGCATTCCCATAATTCCAGATGGAATATGTACATACATATTTGTTCCGGGGTAGTTTCTGTTCGGCTGACAAGGCGCAATGAAGTCGTTCTACGTTTCAGGGGAATATTAGTCTCCATCTTTCCGAAAGATTTGTCATGTTACTTCCATTCCACTGCGCTGTGATAGATTCGAATCACCCGATTTTTGTGAATTTTGGTTTTGTGATCGAGGTTTTTGTAAATCATGAGAATTGTGACTCATTTTATGAATTTTGGTTTTGTGATCGAGGTTTTTGTAAATCATGAGAATTGTGACTCATTTTGTGAATTTTGGTTTTGTGAAACTTGAGAATTGTGATTCATTCTATGAATTTTGGTTTCGTGATTGTAGTTTTTGTGAATCTTGCGAATTGTAATTCATTTTGTGAATTTTGTGAATCTTGAAAATTGTGATTCATTCTGTGGATTTTGGTTTTGTGATTGTAGTTTTTGTGAATCTCGAGAATTGTGATTCATTCTGTGAATTTTGATTTTGTGTTTATGGTTTTTGTGAATCTTGAGAATTGTGATTCATTTTGTGAATTTTGGTTTTGTGATTGTAGTTTTTGTTGGTTGAGTACTTTGTGTCTTGACGTCAGGTAGGTTTGCATTTATTTGATACTATTTTTTACTGAGATCATTAATGTTATTGCCTTCCTCGGTATTCGTTGGACTAATGGCGGGAAAAATGAAACAAAATAAAGAATTGTGACTAATTGTGAAAAGCGTTATTTGAAATGTTATTTTCAGTATCATGTTATTGTATTTTACAGTTATTTATAATGATTAGATGAAATTATCTGATTATCAGATATAGATATTATATTGACAATCTTTTTGTTGTAAAAATTTCTTTAAATCTTTTTATTGAATATTATCTTGAAAATTATTTTTTCTCTCCAATTTGAAATACTGAAATTACGAAATTATTCATTGTTTTAAGCTTTGTTTGAGATTAATTGTTTTATTTTTATTTTTACACGTTTTCGTTGAAAATAAACTAAATAAACTAAATTAAAATAAACTTCTATTAAGATAAATTATTTCAAATAATTGTTTCCAATTTTCATTTTAAATAAAACGTAAATCTGAGGATGAAGTCTGGGGATAATATCCACAGCAATATTTCTACTTTCCCACATGGCTGGAATAAAAGTCAATTAAATTCTGAGGTGAAATAAAAATGCTAGAAAGAGCTGCATAAACCCTTGGAGCCTATGTACTATTCTGTTTGCCCGAGGAACAAAGGGAGATCATATACAAATTTTAAGAAATGCTCCTTCCCAGATGTAAACATTTTTCCTCGCACTTTATTTCTGTTTTACTCTGTACACAGCAGAATAAAAACAGGCGATATTCCTTTTTGGAGGTATCAACTTGTCAGAATGTAAACGCATAAAGGGGATTCCAAGGCGACTGGTCATAAACTTCGAAGACGTAAACCTTTGTGGCATTGGAACAGTGCTGTTAAATGCCTCTTGCGAGCAGAGAAATATGATATTTGTGTAACCTATTTGTGTTTAAGAATTTCTAATAGTGAATGGAACTTGGATTAACAGCTATTTTAAAAATTGTAGACATTAGGTATTAAATAAAATGAATATAGTATTAAAAATATTATATAACACATATTGTACAAATATTATATAACAAATGAATAACAAATGTTATACAGTATATTTATATATAAATATATTAAATTAAACAAATATTAATATATTTTGAATTATTCTTTAATAAAATTCTTCATAAAATGGCATCCATTTGATAGTACTATCTAGTCACAGGCCTGATTATCATATACTTATACTACTTATTAGTATCAGCATTAACTTGGTTCCGTGGCTGCACTCAATGGTTAAATATGTGTTTCTTCATATATAAATATACTTATATTACATATTTATTATGTAATATACTAGATACTTGTATAATATAATAATATGAAATATTTATTTTACAATATATTTATATACAAATATATTAAATGAAATGAATATAAATTAAAAAGTATTTTAATAAAATAGATATTAACATGATATATATTACTCTAAGAAAATTCTTTAATAAAATGACATCCATTTTATATTACTATCTAGTTACCGGTCTGACTATCATATACTTATACTACTTATTAGTACCATTATTAATATGGTTCCATGGTTGTATTCTTTACAATATATTTATATACAAAAATATAAAATGAAGAAAATATAAGTTAAGAGGTATTTAAAAAAAATAAATATTAATATATTTTAAATTGTTTTTTAATAATATTCTTTAATAAAATGATATTTATTCGGTATTACTATTTAGTCGTAGGTCTGACTATCATAGACTTGTACTACTTATTAGTATCATTAATTTATTGTTAGTTCCATGAGCTGTACTCATTGATTAGAAAATTCGTTCACTCGTTATTTTCTCATTGAAACTAGAAAATATTTTTCATTCGTAATTGCATGGAATATTTTTTGTATTAATATAGTGATCAATTGTAGGCATAGACTACATTGGTCATAGAAGGTAGCTCTCAAGAGTAGCGGTTTACGGCCATGTTGTTTCACGACTCAGGAAATAAGCAACTGTACATCGAATTGCTATGCAAGCCTGAAATTTACATCACACAGTTTCCTATCTGTACATCAGTACGCTTGTCTTTACAACATTTGAGCCATGGAATTAATGATGATCGTTGTCAAGTTCCGCTAAACGTGGCTACATCATAAATTATAGGCAATGTATTTCATGGTAGACATTAATTGGATCAGAATTCGATTTATATATAGCATAAATTGCGAGGAAAATATCTTCGTCGATTAATTATTCAATTCAATTTAATTTATATTTTAAAGTACTTGAAGATATATAACAAATGGTATAAATAAATTATTAATAATAAATGTTTTATATCATTAATAATCAATAATTAATTATCAATAAATATTTATAAATATAAATTTCCATTTAATTTCCATTTCAAAGTACTTGAAGATATATAACAAATGGTATAAATAAATTATTAATAATAAATGTTTTATATCATTAATAATCAAAAAATGTTTTTTAATCATTCAGTTTTAGTCATTACAATTCTTCAATTTAAGTAATTATAACACTTT
Organism: Eufriesea mexicana; assembly: GCF_001483705.2. Lineage (NCBI taxonomy): Eukaryota > Metazoa > Arthropoda > Insecta > Hymenoptera > Apidae > Eufriesea > Eufriesea mexicana. The sequence continues at coordinate 120,376 of NW_016908596.1, read as the reverse complement.
AATTTAAATTATGCAATTTGAACGATTATTCATAAAATATTTTGACTTCATTTAATTTAATTTAATTTCTTCAATTTTATTTTTCAAAGCACTTGGAGATATGTAGAAAATTGCACAAATATATTATTATGCTGTGTAATAAATATTGTTCAGTTTACCCAGCTTTAGTAATTACAATACCTCCACTTAACCCTCTGCACTCGAGAGGCGACTCTCAGTCACCATTTAATCAGATTCTAAAGATCGATGTTAATTAACATGTCAAATTTAAAATTACCTAACCACGCGTGGAATGTCGAAGCAAAATAATTCTACGTCTTAATTTGCATACGATTTCTTATTCTCCATTTTAAAAATATCGTCGCGACTTTATGACAGAAAGTCTTCGAATTACTATTCTCCTGTAACGAAAAAATCGTCGAGTGGAAGGGTTTAAATTAGGTAATTAGAGCAATTATTTCCTGAAATAAAAATTGTTGTCTTTATTTCATAAACGAATATTAAATATTACATAGTTTTCTTGATAGTGATGATTTTTGCAGTTCTATAATTACTATAAATTACAAAATATGCGTGTATATGTGTAGCATACCGCACGATCTAAGAGAATAAATAAAGGGGGTCCTAAAGGAGAAGCTAGGGGCCCAGACAAAAATTAGAGGCATTGGAAAACAATCACCAACGAATTTTACCGATGGATCTGCAATCTTCTAAGTAACCCAAGGGGGAGGGAGGTTTTCGGGGAAGGTTGAGAAGAAAGTTGAAGAAGAAATTACTATTCTTCTTTATATATCACTACCCTTATCCTATTAATAAAATTTATTTTGTTCTTTTAATAATTCCTATTTTAATTCCCATTACTAATAATTAAATAATTCCAATTCCAATAATTCTAATTCCAATTCCATATTAATAATTAAATAATTAATAATTCTATTAATTATTGAATTCTCTTCAAATACGATCCCAAGTGTATCTTATAAGCAACTATAGCTTTTGGCGTTGTGAACAAACAGTTACACAATATCCATTTGACATTAAGGATTATGCCAATAGGTATCCACCAGTAATTTTTAATTAACGTCTGCTATTCTCACACAATATATTATTGGGAGAGTTTACATGAAAAACCACCCTTTCCAATTTCTTTTATCCCTTAAGTAACAAAATATTCCTATAATCAGGAGTAAAATATACACCACGAAGAATAGTATAAATATTTCCTAAATTATTATATATTTATTATTTCTATTATTATTATTATAAATATTTTCTAAATTATAATATATTTATTATTTCTATTATTATTATTATAAATATTTTCTAAATTATAATATATTTATTATTTCTATTATTATTATTATAAATATTTTCTAAATTATAATATATTTATTATTTCTATTATTATTATTATAAATATTTTCTAAATTATAATATATTTATTATTTCTATTATTATTATTAATATTTAATTATATTAAGAAAATTTCCCGAATTTTCTTTTTGTCCTGAAATATTCGCGTGACATTGTATCGACACGAATTCTTCAATTTCATCGTATAACGTTAATTTAGTATCGGTTTATACAGCAAGCTAAGGGGGAATTCTCATGCCGCGAGAACGAAATCGAACAAACTCGCAGAGAAAATCCATTTATCTAACCTTTTGTCTATCCAATTGCGCTGAAGTAACGAGTAACAACTGATGGATCTGCTCGTACGTACAGTAGCGTAGAAACGGTAGTTCTCTACTGTTGTTCGGAGATTTGCTTCTGCTATAGTCTTCGAGGCATCGTTATCTAGAGTGTTACCTCATCCGCGACCTCTCTGTTCTCCGAGGCTTTCAGCTCTATTATAAAATTGCTCGAGTCAACACTGTCGCGGTCTAACGCGTTCTCAACAGAATGGAGGTTTGATGTTTTTGATATTTCCCTGACTGGTTAGATCCCTCTGCACGGAGAGAAGTGACTTGAAAAATCACGTTTCTGCATATTGCATTTTGCGGAAAAATGAAGAAGGATATTTTTCGAGGAAATAAGCAAGTGCAGCGAATAATAGACTGAAAAATCTTGAATGGTGCAAGAATTATTTACGTTGTATTACGTTCTATTACATTGCAATGTAATTACAAATTACGATAATTATAGTATGTAATTACAGATTACAATTAATTCTATTATAGTGAGTTTAAAATAGTTGAAATAACGTGTAATGGAAAAGTAATATTTATTGGACAGGAACTTGACGTTGGTTCATTAATTAATTAATTGTAGTTATAGAATTTTTATTGTGATTAATTAGTGTGAATATAAATTTTGAAGTATAGTTAAAATTTCATATGGAATTCTTGAAGTATTATTCTTAACATGCCAGAAATAGATGATGTACAATCTTAAAATATTTTGAATACTTGAAATATCTAAAGTATTTAATTAATACAACAATGAGAAAATTATATTTCTTTTTCATATATAGACAGTTACCAAAGAGTCCAGCCGCCATTTTTATTTTATACATTCTATTTTATTTCTACACCATTCAAGTTTATTCAAAATCATATACTTTGTGCATTATGTATGTACATTTTATTCATTCTCAAAATTTATTAAAAATATATGTAATAACATTTTATTTTATACATTCTATTTTATTTCTACACCATTAAAGTTTATTAAAAATCATATACTTTGTGCATTATGTATGTACATTTTATTCATTCTCAAATTAAAATTTATTAAAAATATATGTAATAACATTTTTATTTTATACATTCTATTTTATTTCTACACCATTAAAGTTTATTAAAAATCATATACTTTATGCATTATGTGTGTACATTATATTCATTCTCAAATTAAAATTTATTAAAAATAGGTGTAATATATTATATCTATATATTTTTCATTTATTATGTACATACATTATCGTACACTATATTTTACATTCGAATTAAATTAAGAATAGGTGCAATATGTTATACCTGTATAGTTTTATTGCACATCCTATGTGGCTTCCAAATTGGAATTTATCAAAAATGTATCTAATATATCATATCTGTATTTACAGGTGCCTATCAAAATAGGTTCTCTTAACTCTTTGCGGCACAGGATTTCAGATAATAAAATAGACCCACGTTGCACAGAAATTTTTATTGCGTTGTAAATGAAACAAAATTGGTATATTTTTACTAATAAAGGAATTGCATAATGTGAAAACATAAAACCAGGAAAAAGGATTGTCGCAATAAACCTTCCGCTTGCAACAATCGATGAAACTGTACTGGCATGTTGAATGTTGCCAACACGAGCGAATACATTTATAACATTTGTCGAAGGTATTACCAACTGCTTTACGTAAATAAGACGAAATATAAACCTATGCGCAGCATGTAGCTATTGCAATATTTCCAGGTGGGATTAAAAATATCCCACTATGCATTATGGTGCATCAAAAAGGTGGGGCACTTTTAATCCCTCCGTGCCCCAAAGAGTTAAATACCAATAGTCATAAAGTACTGCCAAATTAATTAAGACACTTCAGGTATTAATTAAAATGTTTTGCGTACTTTTGTACAATAGCTATCTTTGTCTAAAATATTGAAAATTAACTTATTTAATGTTTTATTTATTGTTTAGTATTTTATATTAATTATTATTTAAATTATTAATTGAGATATTTGAAATACTTAAGATTGTTAAAATATTTGTTTAAATATTAGAAATAAAATTGTCTTTATTATTTTATATTAATTATTATTTAAATTACTAATAGAGATATTTGAAATACTTCAGATTTTTTAAATATTTTTTGAAATATTACAAATAAAATTATTTTTA
>NW_016908596.1:110311-115196 GCF_001483705.2 Eufriesea mexicana | reverse complement strand
AGATTATTATAAAATATAGTAATAATATATATAATACACATTATTAATATTATTTCTTTTGTTGAGTTATTATTAATAAGTTATTAGGTATAGTTACTAAAATAATTTTTCAATACGTTTATATTTATATTTAACTTCACTATTTCTTTTGTTAAGCTTTTATTAATAAATTAAGTATAATTAATAAAAAGTTAAATTGAAGGTGGATTAAAGATTATATAATTGCATATTCCACTAATTTTCTTTGTTGTGTAGTTATTAATAAATTATTATACTGAGGATACAATGGAGTTAGGTTAAAGATTATGTAACAGTATAATGAACAAACTGTAATGAAGTTACATTGTGGATACAAGAATTACTAGTTTGTCACTTCACCTTCGCATCCTGTGCGATATCTTTTAGCACATTCTTCATAACCATTATATACGTATTAAAATTCCTTACAAAATGAAGAAACATCGCGCTGCACTTAATGCTAGACCTAGCCAGGTTAAAGAGGCCTAAACCGCGAATAGAGGACTGTCGCGTGAAGGCATTTACGCAAATTCAGCCTAGATCTGCCTTTTGAACATTTTTTACTGGAAAACGCGGATGCTAACGTCGTTCCATGGATTCCTGCAACTTTGTTACCTTCTGGCCGCAATTTTAGCGAATTCTTTAAAGCACGATACCGCGTACGCGTAACCATATTCCGGATGCATTGCAGTCGTGCACAGTGAAATTCTGTCCGTGTGCGATTCGTGTTCCTGGTTACGTAGAAATGCACTCTTCAAATAAGGTTAGAGATTCATAGCTCTAATGTTATACCGGGGAAAAAGGGGAACAAAGAGCAGGGATGAATAATTCTCTGCGTTTGTATTTATCGTTTTAATGCATTCGAATCCTCGTAATTTCTCTTCAAATTCGGATCTGCTTTTTGGAAGTCGGTCGAGGTCGGTAATGATACCTGTCTCTTCCTTAGAGTATAATATTTCATTTTATTGGTGTATTGGGTTTCTTAGGTGGGAGATTATTGGAGCATGTTTGTCATTCATGAATGGGTATGTTAATAATAAATAAATAGGAACAAAATAGTGCAGACTTTAATTATTCAGTCATTTTAGATATTCTAAAATTAACTGGTATTTTAGGTAATTTGAAAATAATTATTCCTATAGTAATTGTTAGATATAGGTATATTTATTTTACTTTTAAATTTATAATATGCCATTTTTATTCGAATTTTAAATTATTTGCTCCTTTGAAAATTATTTTCTTTTTAAAAATTTGTATATTGTACTGACAATTCATTATATAGGTAATTATTTGTTGGAAATTTTTATTATTCAAATTTTAGTATATTTTTAATTCTATTAAGTAGAGCTATGTTATGATATGGAAGCCAATATTTTCAATATTTTTGAGATATTTTAATTCTAATAGAGGTGTAAAGTTTTTACTGTTTTTCTGTCAGAATAAGTTTTGTTACTTGTGTTAATTAATTTTGAAATTTAACATTTATTTGACAGTAATAATCATTTTAGATTAAACTATTTTACTGTTTTATTTATGATCGTTTCAGTTTGGAAAATTGCTATCTGTTTATTATTAATTATTATTAATTTAATTTTATGAGACTATTTTTTATATTATAAGTTATAAATTATGTATCATAAATAAATCAATTTATTTTTTAATATTGTTAAAATTTATACTTAATTTTTGTACATACTATAAATATTTTTACATAAATAATTCTACTGTCATTTAAAAAGAGTTTATCATATGTACAAAATCTCTACATTATGTAAACAATAAATTTAAATTTAAAAAAAGACATTAAAATGTTATAATAATTTTTATTAAATTTATGTAAACAAAATTTGTTAAAAAAATTTTAATTTATAATTAAATATGCAATAAATTTTAAATAACAATATAAATATATATTACTAATAAATAAAAATATCAATCTAATAAATTTATAACATTTTTAAATTTTAATTAAAACTAATTCTTTAATAAGTAATAATTTAATTAAGATGATTGTATCTGTACAAAATTTTTATTACACAGTTCATTAACTGAAGTAAACATTGATCTCGCTATATTATTAATATTTTATAATAAATAGATACAAACAAGGTTTAACAAACTTTGTTCTCAACACGTTATTCCTTAATTAAAAAACGACGATTTTCCTGCTTTCCTTTTCATAGAGAGCTCTAATTGGAAAAAGTAGTTTCCGTTTAATCAGCTTCACTGAAAGGATACTTTACTGGAGTTCTTTCCACTCTTTCATTACCTTGAAATAAAGTTATATAGCGTGTAACGAATTAATTTCATCGTCTATGTGTTGCCAGTTTCGAAGTTTCCCGATAAACTCAACTAATCTCATTTCGAAAATAGTTGATTAAACTTCTCATAGGAAAACATCGGCAACGATGACTGGCGAATGAATTCACAACCACTACATCACACGAGATTCAGCTTGAACGTACACGACAATCGCAGCTGCTCATACACACAGATAACACGTTCTCAACCAAGTGCAATTGACTGCTGTCACCCAGTGTTTAACCACTTTCATGTAACGCAGACCATAATTGTTTTTCCGATTTCGAAGATCAGTACAAAACGAGGCAAATCAAATGATGTCCAACGTTTCAAGAATGATCCACACATAGACCCTTCCATCTCTTTATGAGTGCCCAAATCTCCGTTTTCATATTTTTCGAAAATAAAGTACACGTTTTTCTCAAATCACTTTCGTGCTATATTGCAATTTTTTTATTCGAGAGTCGTGTTGTTTCAATGTTGAGAGAAAGTTAAAAGGATTTTCACAACAAAAGTAAAACTTGTTAAGAATATAATGAACCGATGTAGATGAGATGCTCACAAGAGGGATGAAACGTGATCTGTGGCATATGAAGAATATTCAGCAATTGGTAATGGAAAAAAAGTCAGCTCGCGGATTATTCCGCGTTCGGTGATAGGCGACTGTCGTAGCTCGCGGAATATTCCGCGCTCGGTGATAGGCAATAGTCGTGGCTCGCGAAATATTCCGCGCTCGGTGATAGGCGATAGTCGTGGATCGCGGAATATTCCGCGCTCGGTGATAGGCGACAGTCGTGGCTCGCGGAATATTCCGCGCTCGGTGATAGGCGACAGTCGTGGCTCGCGGAATATTCCGCGCTTGGATGCAATTGGTTTAAGATAGCATTGTTGGCTTCTTAATGGAATAAAATAAGCTCATAAGTAGAATGACGATGGCTGACAATGAAACAAGAGAGATTCGCTATGGGCACGTTCTTCTGATTTTTCTTAACACTTTGACTACCACGTTGGTCATATATGACCGGCCACGGTTTCTCCTGTGACACTAAGGTGGTCATTGGTGACCGGAGTGCATGCACTACTTGAACTACTCTGCGTTGCTGAAAAGAAGTCATCTCGTTCGGTTGCGGGGCAAGAGGGGTATTCCACTAGTACCGCCTACACTCTCGTTAGTAATACCCATTCTTCTATGACACTCCCAAAACTATTATCTCCAAGTTCGATAACGTGATACGTTAACATAGGCGTAAGATATCCGAGAAAGAAACATTATCTCAGAGTTAACTTACAATTAATTGGAAGCACTACTACGTCAGGCAATAAACGAAACGACACCAAATGATTGGAAAGGATTTTGTAAACACGTAGAAACACTGGAACACGAATATTGGACGAAAGATGGAATAATAGAAGACGCAACTGAAGACCTAGAATTGGAAATGCAAAGCAGCGAGTCGGATAAGGAATCAGATGACAATAGCTCGCAGATTTATAAAGCAAAGAAGTACAAAAGTAATAATAATTAACATCGTTTATGAAAATTGATTTAAAATTTAAGATGTATTTTTTATGATAAATTAATTATAGAATTGCATCGTACTAGATAACCGTTTAAAAAATCACACGATACAACATAAATATAAAAAATATGTGTATAGTGCATCGCGTTTGCTGCATAATGCAATGGAAAGTTAATCAAGATGCTAATTAGTAATTAGTAATTGCAAATAATCATGTGTTCATCGGAAGAATCTGAAGTTAATATGCTTTTGGGATGAGACTAATACAGAAGGCCTATAGTCTTTGATATAATCATGAAGATAGGATAGGAATTGCCATTTTTAGTCCAAAGTGTTTAGTCACGCCTACTGTATTGGTCTAGCAGGAAACCACTTGGACGAATTGGGAATTTGATTGATCACAGTGTGATACACCTGTCTCCTCTAACACAACGCAAATATAGACACATACATACAACACACGAATCTTCATTACTAATATAGGGACACTTTTGATTGGCAAATATAGGGAATAAAAGACGCTGGTTTATTCCAATATATTATTTACTACGAGCTAAAAGAGACTTAGGAGTAAAGTACAAACTAAAAGACTAGGCTAATAACTGAACTATGATCACGCAATTAACACTCTCACATCGACTCTTCTTCAAACTTCGTACAGGACTGACCTAGGACAGCCCTTGCACCCTCGTTTAATCCTTGCACTCTGTCTTCTTTCATACTCATGCTCTCTTTCTCAATCACGCATTTCTCATAGCCTCGCTCTCGGTGGGTCACGTACCCTAAACACTCAGGCTCCTTTGCCCTTTGCTTGCATTCGATACAATCATAAATATCCCGTTCATCTGATTCTTGCACACGATCACTCGTTCTTCCACTTGCAATCTAGACGTCACTCTAAACATTCAGCCTGAACCCAGGCTGCTGTGCATTGTCCATCATCAGCTAGGCAAGCCCAAGTGTTCCTTTGCATTCACTCTCAAACCCTAGCATTCCTAGACTAATATTCTACAGAATTGAAAAGAAGTTGTATATCGTCACTAGGT
>NW_016908596.1:79589-109591 GCF_001483705.2 Eufriesea mexicana | reverse complement strand
GCTGGTTTATTCCAATATATTATTTACTACGAGCTAAAAGAGACTTAGGAGTAAAGTACAAACTAAAAGACTAGGCTAATAACTGAACTATGATCACGCAATTAACACTCTCACATCGACTCTTCTTCAAACTTCGTACAGGACTGACCTAGGACAGCCCTTGCACCCTCGTTTAATCCTTGCACTCTGTCTTCTTTCATACTCATGCCCTCTTTCTCAATCACGCATTTCTCATAGCCTCGCTCTCGGTGGGTCACGTACCCTAAACACTCAGGCTCCTTTGCCCTTTGCTTGCATTCGATACGATCATAAATATCCCGTTCATCTGATCCTTGCACACGATCACTCGTTCTTCCACTTGCAATCTAGACGTCACTCTAAACATTCAGCCTGAACCCAGGCTGCTGTGCATTGTCCATCATCAGCTAGGCAAGCCCAAGTGTTCCTTTGCATTCACTCTCAAACCCTAGCATTCCTAGACTAATATTCTACAGAATTGAAAAGAAGTTGTATATCGTCACTAGGTTGATCTTAGTTGACGACGATTAGTGACGGACGGTTCTTTGAGGAAGATTGTGTCTAGCTTCGAAGTGTTAAGTGGACTGCATTTTAGGAGAACTCTCTTCGTGACTGTTCTGTCGGTGAGTTTATAAGCTTCCTCTGTGTGCTGATCGATTGCGAATAATATTGGGGGTGTGTGCTAGCTCCAGTGTCTTTCGGTGGTGGTGGTTGTTTAAACAATCCGGGTCCTTATGCCTGTTGTCTTAAGGGTGATAAATTGTTGCCTCTTACGGTTTACCTAAGTGGTGGCTCAGGTGGCAATGAGTGTATAGAAGTCAAGGGACGCAGACAATAAGGACATAAAACAGTCCTCCACTTGACCTGGGGCATTGCGGTCCTAGGGCCACAACACTGCTACATGTAAAATTTCAGAGCCTTCGCATTTAGATACACAGTCTGTCCTAAACGAAAGGATGAACGGAATACCGGAAACAGTATTTCAAGGATTAACAGAAGCTTTTCCATTCTTTTTCTAAGGATTGAGGGTCCAGTTGCTAATAGTGTGCTCATAGTATACTCACAATAGGGGTGTTACTACCACTCATAGAAGTAGTATTATACTTATAATATAGCTATAATAATTGGTATAGTAACGTAGAAATAATAATTGGCATGATCTATTTTGCAACTATCTCAGTCCACGTAATCAGGAACAAAAGCCCAGTAGAGGAGTCATCTTCTCAACACTGTGCTTCGTGACACTTGACCAGTAAGCATTTCCATAGCAAATGAGTATTTCTATCTGCTATATAATCTTCACGAGCAAGTCCGATAGCATCTTGAATGCGGCAGACTCTAGAAACAGCGTAGTATAATCAAGGTCAGGAGTCGAGTTAGCCTCATCCCTTTATTCAGAGCTAAACTCTGAAGAGGGACTTTCTTGTGTTCCCCTCGTTCTCTCCCAAAGCACTCGGCACAATTTTTCCGATTCCACGTTCCAGTGGTTCTCAGCTTCTCGTTAATGCCGTAGGTATGTATGTAGCTTCCACGGCTTCAACCAGCTGCATGAAACTGCTGTGTGTTTTGCGCTGTTCCGGAAGAGGCAACGTATTGTTAACCTTCCCAGACGCATACAGGTCAGTACTTCGGCTGTCGTCCTCATCCCAGACCGGGAAAGAAAACAGCACGAATACAGCCGCTAAATTAGCCGGGTCTTTCATTATTAGATTACATCCAAGTTGCCGTTCCACCCTGACAGAACGGGGACGTTCCGTTTTGCTACGGAACGTAATCGAATAAGTGGCTGTTTTGAATTGTTCCAGGCAACGTTGATACTGCGGATTAACGGAATATTATGGATCCTCGGTTAATGAGCAGCTTGTAAATAAATCGCGCTGCTGCTGGGATTAGCGTTTAATTAGTGTGCACTTGTTTGGATAAAGTGAAAATTTCCTGGAATTTTAGAAAGATTTCTGAAAATTCTTTTTCGGCTGCTCTGGGGTTGTTAATTTATTCTTGGTATTTAAGTAGGAATATTTTTAAATTGTAACATGATATTTCTGATATTTATTTAATCTGTATCATATTAAAGTGCAATATCTTTAAAAAATATTGTATGTTTTATAATAATAAAGTGTATATTTTTCTGTATTTCTATATATTTATTTGGAGAAAGTGAAAATTTCCTGGAATTTTAGAAAGATTTCTGAAAATTCTTTTTTGGTTATTCTGAGATTGTTAATTAATTTATTCTTGGTATTTAGGCAGAAATGATGACAATAAATATTTTCAAATTGTAACGTGGTGTTTATTATATTTATTGAATTTGAATTATGTTAAAATGCAACATTTTTAAAAAACATATATAAAATATAAATATATTTCTGTATTTTTATATATTTGTTTGGATAAGGAGAAAATTTCGTGGAATTTTAGAAAGATTTCTGAAAATTCTTTTTTGGTTCTGAGATTGTTAATTCATTTATTCTTGGTATTTAAGTAGGAATATTTTTAAATTGTAACATGATATTTCTCATATTTATTTAATCTGTATCATATTAAAGTGCAATATTTTTAAAAAATATTGTATGCTTTATAATAATAAAGTATATATATTTCTGTATATATTGTATATATTTCTATATATTTGTTTGGATAAGGAGAAACTTTCCTGGAATTTTAGAAAGATTTTTGAAAATTCTATTTCAGTTGCTCTGGGATTGTTAATTAATTTATTCTTGATATTTAAGCAGGAATATTTTTAAATTCTAACATGATATTTCTCATATTTATTTAATCTGAATTACATTAAAGTGCAACATATTTTTTAAATATTGTATATTTTATATAATAAAGTATACATATTTCTGTATTTCTATATATTTGTTTGGATACAGAGAAAAATTCCTGGAATTTTAGAAAGATTTCTGAAAATTCTTTTTTGATTGCTCTGAGCTTGTTAATTTATTCTTAATATTTATGTAGGGATGATAACAGTAAATATCATTAAATTGTAACATAGTATTTGTAATATTTATGTAATCTAAATTATATTTTTGCAATATTTTTAGAAAATATGTTTTGTAATAATAAACTATACATATTTCTATATTTTTATATTTTTGTTTGAGTACAGAGAAAGTTTCCACGAATTTTAGGAGTTTTTGGAATCCTTTTTTAGTTTCTTTGAGCTTGTTAATTACTTTATTCTTGGCATTTAGGCAGGAATGGTAAAAAGATATTTTAAAACTATAACATGGTATTTATAATATCTATTTAATCTGATTTATGTTAGAATGGAATATTTAAAAAGAATACGTTTTATAATATTAAAATATACATATTTCTATATTTTTATATTTTTGTTTGAGTACACAGAGAAAGTTTCCGCGAATTTTAGAAAGAGTTTTAGGAATCCTTTTTTAGTTCCTCTGGGGTTGTTAATTACTTTATTCTTGGTATATGGACACCAATGATAACATAAAATATTTTAAAAATGTAACTTGGTATTTATAATATTTATTTTATCTGAATTATATTAGAATGCAATATTTAAAATAAATATCTTTCATAATAATAAAATATACATACTTTTATTGTTTCAAATAAAAATATTTAAAATATTAAAATTCTCGATAATAATATTGTATATGACCTCAAACGATAATACTTAGAATAATAATACTTTGCATAATAATAATTCCTTTCATATTAATATTTGCGTAATAATAATTCCCGTGATATGAATATATTAAATGATACAACTTTAAGCAAACGTATCTTATCAGATGATACTCCAAATAACAATATTTTAAATAATAATAATTTAAAAAATAATAATTCCTTTAATAATAATATTTTAAATTTTAAGCAATCGTATTTTCACAATAATTTAAATAATAATCTTTTAAATAATAACAATTCTTTATTTTAAATAATAATAATAATTCCCTCACAAAGTACACTATACTTACTAAAGCAAAAAAAATACGAGCATGCGATAAAAATTAATATCATCAGGAGCATTTAAAAGGACAATAAAATTGACAGCATAATAAAAAATACAGTAGCGACAAAATAAATTTTTATCCATAATTTGATCTAAGAAGCAGGCAACTTTTTAAGAAACTCCAATGGAAGCATACCTTAATCGATCATCCAGATTTATCAGCATTGACAGTTGTCTAGGTGTAACCGTGCATAGGGTGTGTTGTGCGTACAGTATCAATCGTGCCATAAACCTGAGCTTACCTAGCTACGCTTGTCTCTGAACCACTACGAGCAAATTCCAGATTACCCTACGCCTCGGATAACATTTACATATGGCATACATTTGCCGTTCCAAACCAGCAGGCACCGGATCTCCGTCGTTGCGGACCCACAACGATACGCATTATGGCGAAAAGGGAATAGGGACCGCGGCAACTAACCGAAGGGGGTGGCTGGCCATTTTATACTGCAGGTCGACATGTGCGCAAAATGATTGGAAAAAATTTTAACGATGCCGAATTTGTTACCGGTATCGATCTCGTTCTGAGTAGGAGCTCCTCTATTGCTGCGAGGTGAATTAATAATTGAGCCACGTGATAGATACGGGTATTTTTACCAACAGAAGCAAGATTTAAATTTTAAATTTCGTTCCTTTAAAAGTAGAAATAACAAATGTTTAATAAATTAATTAAAATTGTAAGATTGAGTCAGTAACGTATTATAACTTGAACAGTTAATATGAAATATCGTATTAAATTATTATTTATTAAAATTCGTAATTCGTTATAATTTGAAATAATTTTAAGTAAATTTATCACATAGAAATTAATTAAAATTGTAAGATTGAGTCAGTAACGTATTATAACTTGAACAGTTAATATGAAATATCGTATTAATTTATTATTTATTAAAATTCGTAATTCGTTATAATTTGAAATAATTTTAAGTAAATTTATCACATAGAAATTATAACAAATTTTGTTATGGTCATGACGAAATTGAGTTTATTGAATTTGCATCAATGATATATGCAGATATACAGTCAATAACAAATTATTAATTTTTGCAACATATATTCTTTATCTTTATATAATTTACATTAAAATTAAAAGTAGAATGATTTAATATATCAGTAAGATTATTTATTTCATCTTCTTTATTTTGTATAACAATTTTGGTCTTATTATTATTTATAGAATCTACTATCAAAAATTGTATAGAAATAGAAAAATTTAGGTCCCTTCGTATAGTATAGTTATTTGTGAATACCTTCAATAAATCAGCTAAAAAATTGTTGCAATAAAATCCTATAAAAATATGCGAAATAACATTACTAATAAAAATTTTGCAAAATTAACAAAAGAGTGTACAGAATGCAACTGGCGCCATCTTTGACGCTCTCCAAAATTTATATCTTCACACACTGACATAATCTTCCCGTATATTATTATTTATACTATTATTATATAGTATTAATTACAAAAACATGCACCCCAAATAAATATACATTAATTGCATCCTTAAATTACATACAATACATACTAATCACAGTATTACATACAGTCAACTTACGTAAACACTGTCAGAATTGTTACTTCATGCTAATGAAGATAATCGTTAACAGCCTGAGCCTTTGTCTACACCAATTTGTAGTTCGTCATTGTTAGGTCGTAATTTCTCTCCTGATTTCATTGTGCTCCATTCATTCTCTTTGTCGCGATACTACTTGATGCGATTTGTAGATGTGCCATTTGCAGATTTGGCCAATAACGAAAATATCTGTGCCCTATCTTTCTGCCTGTGTCAGAGAATCCGAACCAAGAGCACCATGACCGATAAGACATCTCCTATAGACTATCCCCTCATCTCTGCACAGTGCCTTCTCTCGAATAGCTTTTTAATTACGCGATACAAACAGAATTCCGTGCAAAAGTAATCAAATATAACGTGTTCAAAGCACCTCAAACGATAGTCTAGTAATAACGACGAATTATGATACAGGGTGTCTCAGAAACCCTGTCTTATACCAAATTTAACGTAACAGCAACGAAGAGTTCCAGACCCAAATTAAAGTTTCACTGGCAATGAAATATGACGAGGTTTTCAACAATTCCTGTGCTAATAAGTGCTCATGAAAACTAAGTGCCCGGGTTTCTTACCCAAAGTTAATTTACAAACGCAAATAAGCACAGTGGGACACAGGGTGAGACTTGCCACGTTAGCCAGGCACGTGGTCCAGTTCAGTGTGCTCGAAAACAAACGCCCGTTTCGCAAATTTCAGTCCAGACTTGCAAATAATTTCTGCACCGACTAAATTAAGCTAGAAGATAGTAGGGTCAATGTCTCTACACTTGGACTCGTGAAAAATGTTTTGCAAAGAGCCTTTTGTCCTAGAAAAATTGATCGTAGATAATTGGCTCAGCTATTACTGAGTTCAATGTTGGATGTGTCAAGGATCGAAGTCTATTAGACTGTGACTAAATTAGGCTAGGAGATAGTAAGGTCTATGTTTCTACACTTGGACTCGTGAAAAATGTTTGGCAAAGTTCTTTGTTCTAGAAAAATTGATCACGGATAATTGGATCATCTATTGCTAAGTCCAGTGTTGCACGTGTCAAGGATTGAAGCCTATTAGACTAGGACTAAATTAGGTTAGGAGATAGGTCTTTGTTTCTACAATTGGACTCGTGAAAACTGTCTTGCAAAGGACCTTTTGTCCCAGGAAAACTAACCTTGGGTGATTAGATTGTCTATCATGACGTTCAACGACGAACGTATCAAGTATTGAAGCCTATTAGACTGTTATACCAGTTTAGGCTACGAAATAATAGGATTTCTGTCTTTACACTTGGACTCGTGGAAAATGTCTGGCAAAGAACCTTTTGTCTCAGGAAAATTCACCATAAATGATTGGATCATCTGTCATGACGTTTAACAATGAACGTATCAAGTATTGAAGCCTATTAGACTATTAGACTAGTTTAGGCTGCGAAATAATAGGATTTATGTTTTTATAATTTCTGCACCGACTAGCATGCGAATTCTTTCAACGGGTATGCAGTAAAAAAGGAGGAACGAAGAGCAACTACGTAATAAAGTAAATTAATGAAATGATCAGAGCTGCCGGCTGTAATTAAAGCAACAAGGAAATCGAGATGGTCGAAGTACTTATTAATTGCAATCGTCGATAACGGCGCTAATTAAACGATACATCCGATAATAATTTGCTTCGTCGCACACTTTTCACGGTAGTTACGCCCATTTTGTAAATTACACGTAATTAAACGCTGTCTGGTCTACGTTTGTACACGACATGCTCGAGCAGTTTCAGTTTAATAAAACGTCACGTCAGTTGGAGGATTAATATCAGAATATATACGCCTAGGAGGCCAGTCGTCGATTGGCTCCCGTGGATTTCGGCTTCCTCTAACAGGCGTGGCCTCGAAGCACAGCCAGCAAATTCCCGATTACCCAGGCCCGGGTAACATTTACATACGTCGTGCATTTGCCTCTGTGTATAGCGATCCGCCAGCAAATCGTGGGCTCGTGCGGGCCTGGACTGAAGGGAATCTCCAGGAGTCTAGGCTATGCGTTCAGTCAGCTCGCCATCGGGATTGTCTGAGCCCAATAAGAATAACGGAACGTTTATTGCCACGATAAAGGGCGAAGCTGTACTCCACTGAGCTCTAGATTCGCTAGACGTCATGCTTCTCTTTTGTTCTTCTTCGGTCTTCTGCCTCTGTTTCTCCTCAGTCCGTTGGTATTCTATCAGGGACAACGGTTGCGTTAACTCTGAGCTTGTTCCGGGGCTGGTTGGGTACACAGTGAACGAGTGTTCATTTATGAGCACATTGGTTAGTTCTTGTGTGGCTTGGTTTCGGGATTTGATCAGCTGCAGGGGGGTCTAAGTGTTCAGACCAGTTTTGGTGGACTTGAGGGTTGGGGACCTTTAAATATTCTCGTTCGATTAGGCTTGGTGTCATAATAAGGTTTAATAGTTTTCATAATGTTCCCTTCAAGAAGATCTTGAATCATTGGGTCCTTTAACAGTGTATTAAGTTTAATTTTCTAATTGTATGATACCCTAGTCAGTTTTGGTGGACTTGAGGGTTGGGGACCTTTAAATATTCTCGTTCGATTAGGCTTGGTGTCATAATAAGGTTTAATAGTTTTCATAATGTTCCCTTCAAGAAGATCTTGAATCATTGGGTCCTTTAACAGTGTATTAAGTTTAATTTTCTAATTGTGTGATCTCTGTCTCTATACTTTTCCTAGGAAAACTGACCATGGATGATTGGATCGTTTATTGTGAAGTTCGACGATGAACGTGTCAAGGATTAAAGCCTATTAGACTATTAGACTAGTTTAGGCTACTAGGAAAACTGACCATGGATGATTGGATCGTTTATTGTGAAGTTCGACGATGAACGTGTCAAGGACTGAAGCCTATTGGACTATGACTAAATTAGGCTAGGAGACAGTAGGGTCAATGTCTCTACACTTGGACTCGTGAAAAATGTTTTGCAAAGAGTCTTTTGTCCTAGAAAAATTGATCACGGATAATTAGATCACCTATTGCTAAGTTCAACATTGAACGTGTCAAGGATTAAAGCCTATTAGACTATTAGACTAGTTTAGGCTATGAAATAATAGGATTTATGTCTCTCTACACTTGGACTCGTGAAAACTGCCTTGCAAAGAGCGTATTGGCCCAGGAAAGCTAACCTTGGATGATTGGATCGTCTATCATGACGTTTAACGATGAACGTATCAAGGATTGAAGCCTATTAGACTATTAGACTAGTTTAGGCTACGAAGTAATAGGATTTGTGTCTCTACACTTGGACTTTGTCCCAGGAAAACTAATCTTGGATGATCGGATCATCTATTGTGAAATTCACAGCTGAGCATGTCAAGGATTGAAGCCTATTAGACTATTAAACTATCTTAGGCTATTAATCGAATATTGATAATTGACCATCATAGGTTTGATACCTACTGCACATGCTTTGGGCACCCATGCTAACATCTGAACAGAGTTCTGCCAATTTCAAGAACAGAAGACAAAAATTCACGACTGACAAATTAGACTTTGAACCAATCTCCTCAACCCTGATCAAGCACTCGCACTATGTAACTCTAAAGGATCAGCAAGAGCCTTAATTTCAACACAGTCTTCTGCCCGGTCTTCAATTGCGCAGAAGATTAACACGAGTTCCTAACGACTGAAGAACAGGACTTTCCACATCAACCAAAGTCCTCACAGCTGAGGATTACCAAGTCCTGTTCACGAGACTTTAGAACAGGAAATATCCCACCTGTCCAAACCAGGTAGCCAACTCTAGCCACGAGAAGAAAGAGTGCTCAATTCCATTTTGCTGTCACGGTATTTGTCCCAAGCCTAGTCCCTATTCGCGTGTCTGGAAGAACCTCATGCACTACTCCGTGTCACGCACCCATTGTTTCGATGATAAGGCATCTCGCGAGACTTTTGAAAAACCTGAAACACGTCGCTGCTTCGGAAGTGGAAGTTGGCCTAGCTGACCGTTACTAGCACGCGATTCCACGAGTCTCCGACCAACGATTCCGGATTGTTATCACCCGGGGTTACCGTGGAAGCAGCGAAGTTCGTCGCGGCAGTTAAAAGTTGGGCGACGACGCTGATGGCGGAGTAGCTAGAGGTTAGAGCCGAGGATGGCAAGTAGGGACCATAAAATCTCGCGCGATGCTCACGCCCAAAATGATTTATCCCTAACGAATTCGAAGATTCGGCTTTCTTGCCTGTGACGGTTCGACCGTTAAGATAACCGGCTTAATTGCCTCGTTCGCGGCGGGTATCTAGCAGGGGATCCGAGGTGGTGGAATTGAAGGCGACGAAGGTAGACGCTAACGAGCTCCGCGATCGGCACCACCGAACGACTTGCGTTTACTCGTGAATTTTAGTTCGCGTACTACGTGCTCCTGTTCAACCTTGCCTTCGGATTTATGCTAGGCTACGAACTTCTGTTCACCCGTTGATCGTGGCGAATTTTGAGTTAGGTGGTTGGTATTGATGAAACGCCCGTGTGCACTAGGATTTCCAATCCTGATTTTGATACCATGTGTTGGGATTGACGGTGGTGGTGATTTATTGATAAATTAGAACTGGGTACGAGTGACAGTTAAACTGTAGCGACCATCATTCACAGCCTCGACACTAGATGGATTCCGACTTCGAGGAGCAAGTCCTTGGAAAACCTCCAATTCATATATATATATTCCTAACTTGCCAATTGTATCCCGGTCTAATGTAAGGCCTGCTAGCCTTACCAATGAGTCCACTAACTGGCCCAGGACGAAACGCATCCCTTCCTTTTCCTACAGTCCCTTCTAGCTACGCCAGCCATGAGGATACTATGATCATCACGATATCAATGATTATGGGGGCGGACCCCGACAATGTTTCAGTTAAATAACTATTCAATAATAAATATAAAATTAAATGTATTTTCAGTTGTCTATATCCTTAAAGATAACTAATCTACACAGTGATCATTCTAGAATAGCAACAGAAATTAGAGCATCTTACATTAGGTTGATACAATGGCTGCAGTACTGCGTTGATGGCTAGCGTTAATTCAACGTCTACAGTGCTCTTTTGATGGATGTGCTAAGTACCGTACTGTCAACTGTAAATAGCTCTAGTCACATCTGATCTATACATTGATTATTCTAGAATTGCTGTGGAATTTAAATAATCAGTGAACAAATTAATCAAACGACTACAGTACTGTGATGCTAGCTGTACTCAGTACTGTGATGCTAGCTGTACTCAGTACTGTTTTGTAAATTGTCAATGTCTCGACTGATAATGGATCTGTCTTTTGTCATTATAAAAATGCTATAGAACTTAAAACGTCAGCGAACAGATTAATCCAACAGCTACAGTGCTCTGTTGGTTAATGTACTAAGTTGTACTGATATACTAAGTACAATTGTAAATATCTCGAGCGATGTGATGATAATTTTACTTTATACATCCACCCATTCATAAGTATGTTGCGTTAGTAAGCTCAAAAATGGTTTCCAAGTAAGCGGTACTAAGTGGATAAACGATTGACAAAGTTTGTTCGGACCACAAAGGGTTAATACTTCGTTATCTCACGTTGAATTATTAATACTACGTCTGCAATAAATTCTCGCTCATTCCTGATGTGTTATCTTATTCCTTTCGTCTCCATCAGTGTCATACAATTCTGGTAGATACGACACCTGCTAATCGCTAATGAAAACTCCTATCCAATCCATGTGCTTGCTACTACCCTTCTTTCCATCCCTCTAGAGTGCCAGACACGCGTCAGACGTGTCAGGGAAGAAGCGACGCAGAGCGACTCTGGATGACAACGGACCCGGATAGATCGAGCGCGAACTTGCCAAGCAGACTGCGGCAAATTGTCGCGTGATGCACCTTCCTTCCATTCTCTGGACACATTTGCATTTGAAATCGAGATGAACCTTCGGATAAAAGAACACTCCGCACTGGCGTCATCTACGAACACTCGTTTGCCCGTATCGGGAGAAAGGACCAGGCGCGCCTGGAATACTCGTGCAGCGAGTTGGCGCGACAGTGGTGGGGGAAGCGCAGCGCGCGTAGGGAGTGGGGGCCGTAGAAGTTCCAACTGTTTGCACTGGCGCTAGTAGTCGCGCTGGAACTCGTGGAGGCTCTCGCGGTCCAAACCGCGCAGACTCTTCGAAGAAAAGAACCAGACTGCGCCCTATTGTTTAGCGCGGGAATGGTTGCGAGCTTGATGGAATACAAAATAGAGACGTGACCTACCTCGATCGCGGCTGCCAACGGTCGGGTTGGGGCGATGAAAGGCGAAAAGGAACGCTGCCAGATAGGGTGGTAAAAAGAAATAAATCGGGGAGGGACGAGCACAGTGACGATTCGCTGACACATTGGGTAAAATTCTGAGGTGAATATCGCTGCTTCCGATCGAATAGTGCAGAGCTGTTGAATGAATTTGAATTTCGCCGTGGCTAGGGATTCCTGAAATTACTGGTGAAAAAGGGGATATACAAATTTTCGTTTTAATTATTATAACGTTGTTGTGCAATGTATGTCACATTTTAATGCGAATGGTCGCTATTGCTGATGGAATAGTGAAGTGTTGAAGGAATTTTAATTTTGTTGTGGCCAGAAGTGCTTGAAATTAGTGATGAGAAATGGGAACATGAATTTTAATTTTAATTATTATAATGTGATTGTGCAATGTATTTTTAATTCCGAGGTGCATGTTGCTAATTCTGAAATTTATATTTCTGAAATGAAATAGTAGGGAGGTGTCGAATGAATATGAATTCCATGGTAGTCAAAAATATTTAAAATTAGTGATGAGAGGAGGAAATGAAAATTTTTATATTAATTATTATAGTGTTACTGTGCAATATATATGAAATTCTTAGGTGGATATTGCTAATTCGAATGAAATAGTGGAGATGTGTCCATTGAATTTGTATTTCATGATGACTAGAAATTCTCGAAATTGTGATTGTAATGAGGAAGGTAAATTATTATAAAATTTTAATTTTAATTATTATAGTGTATTTATGTAACATATATAAAATTCTGAGGTGAATATTGCTGTTTCAAATCAAATTGTGGAAAACTGTCAAATGAATTTGGTGGTGAAAGAGGAAGATTGAAATTCTTATTATAATTATTATAAAATTATGTTGCAATATATGAAAAATTCTAAGTTGAATGCTGCTAGTTCTGATGAAATGGTGGAGAAGTGCAGAAAGAATTTGAATTTTGTTGTGGCCAGGAATGCTTGAAATTATTGATGAGAAAGTGCAACTTGAATTTTAATTTTAATTATTATAATATTATTGTGCAATGTATTTAAAATTCCAAGGTGAATGTTGCTAATTCGAATGAAATAATGGAGAGGTGTCGAAAGAATTTGAATTTCATGGTGGCTAAAAATATTTAAAATTAGTGATAAAAAAGGGAAATAAAAATTTTTATTTTAATTATTATAGTGTTACTAGCTTCTCAGAATTTTTATTCATAAATTTGTGATGTAATTATAAAATATGTTACTTCCTGGGAAAGTATATTTATGAATATTTATAAATCATTTTGAGTAACGTTTTTATGATTTTCATTTCATTTTCAAATTTTCTACACAGATTACACAGGTCTGATAATTTGGTTCTGCTGTGTTCGACACGCGAGTTTATACATTTTCCTTTGTACAGTCATATTAAACAGTATGGCAATGAATTAATAATTAAAATGTTATAATTACCATAACAGCCATGATCAATGAATCTTGAATTAATTAACGTCGAATTAGTAACGTTAAATTTGACCTGCAATTAAATTTTTAACCAATTTAATGTGCAATTAATTCATAATATCGCAAATGATTAGATTAATAGAATCGGATTCGTTATTATAAATTGATGTAAGTGATCGTCATATATTTGAGTATTTATTGTTAATTAAATTTCCCACGAATTCTCGAGTGGTTTTCTGAATCTTAATAACCGGCACCTTTTTGTATAATAATTAACGTAACGAATATCCAATTAAAGTTTTAACAAAGACTTTCTTAAAGGTTTTCTGGAAGCAATGGAACAGTAATTAATTAAGAAGGACATGTTTCCACTTCAGAAAGTCTTCTGTTAAGTCCTTATCCTTTCTACTTTGTCTTTTAACTGTTTCTTCCTTTTATTATCTCTAGATCTAAGGAATTTCTCCGTAAATTGCACACGAAGGTATTAACGTATAATACAAAAATAAAAATTTTAATAATCAAAATGTCTACATTATATGCATATGTAAATATAGGTACCTAATAGGTATATAACATATAATGTATTTCAATTCATTTTATCGGTATTATTAATTTTTATTATTATTGAAATTATAAATTTTAAGAATTATTAGAATTCCAAATTTATTCAGAATTAAATTTTATTACTATTTTTATTACTATCTTTGCACTGTAATTTTTTAGTAGACAATAGTAGCCAAATATCAATTATTTATGTTTCTTTGATTCAATATTTTAATTCATATGTTAATTTATGCAATAAATTGTATAGATTATATAAGAATTTATTATTGATTTATATGTGTACATATATATCTACATTACTATTTTCTTTAAATGTTATAATACAATCCAAAATAATTAAATGTTATAATGTATAATACAAAAATAAAAATTGTAATAATCAAAATACATGCTTTATATGCATATATAAATATAGGTATCTAACATTATGTAACATATAATGTATCTCAGTTCATTTGATCGGTATTATTAATTTTTATTATTATTGAAATTATAAATTTTATTACTATCCTTGCACTATAATTTTTTAGTTGACAATAGTACCCAAATATACAATTTAATTTTTATTAATTTCAATTATTTATGTTTCTTCGATTCAGTATTTTAATTCACATACAGATTTATGTAATTAATTTTCATAGATTATATAAGAATTTATTATAGATTTATATATCTACATATATAAATACAGGCATTTAACATTATGTAACATATAATGTATTTCAATTCATTTAATCGGTATTATTAATTTTTATTATTATTAAAATTATAAATTTTATTACTATTTTTGCACTGTAATTTTTTAGTAGACAAATTTACAATTTAATTTTTATTAATTTCAATTATTTACGTTTCTTCGATTCAATATTTTAAGTCACATACAGATTTATGTAATTCATTGTACAGATTATATAAAAATTATTATAGTACTAGTACTGGAGTGGAAAAATGTATATACTTGAATATAATACTAATATTATATGCAGTATGTAGAAGTTAAATACTCTTCAATGAAATTATAGTGATTATAATGAAATATGGCACTGTCTTAATCTCTCATTATTAGGAACAATAATGAAATAATCCCATAAAAATATTTTCCCATCAATTCTTTTCTTTCATACTTCTATTAGCTCCTTTGCTGATCCATAACATCCTTTATTCACTCATTACAAACTCCGACATTTCCACTGCAATATGAACCAATAACTCAGTTAAATTCAATTAAATTCGATGTTTTTAATTCCATAAAGTTTGCTTCATTCATGCGAGAGGCAGGTCTCAGTCGAATTTGCGAAGCTGAAAGTACTCTTTTCCCAGCTCTGGTGTAACAGCTATACCAGAACTGTAACCGATTGCTTTGTAATAAAAGGTATCAATAGCAGCGTGAGAGTCCTTTATTCCACGGTATAATTTGCCCCGGCGTTATTAAATTGCCGCTGGAGGCGCTGCATGTTGCACACAAGGGCACCTGCTATGTATATACGTTTAACGTTAATTCCTGAATCTATGGACAAAGTGCAAAAGAAGTAATAAACGTAGACTGTAATTATACTTGGCTCAAACTGTTCCACGATTTAATTTTAACTTGACAAAAATTCAATTCTGAAATTCTGTTACAATTTTTTCACAATGGTTACCTTCCTCCTTCTGTTTTGCAACTGAAGGTCCAATTTTAAACGAATCACCTGTATCATTATTTTAACGAATTTTTAAAGCTAATATATTAAAGAAAAATGTAATTTCATTCTAACTTGGCTACTTGGTGTCTATTTTTAAGTAGTGTGCCTATCTTCTTTTATATATACTTGTATGACACTTGGTCAAATTCTTCTATTTCACTCTTACTTAAAATTCGTAACCAATTTAAAATAATTAATAATTCATAAATAATAAATTGATATATGTATAAAATAATAATATAGAATAATGAAATGTAATATAATTTTGTTAAAAAATTCTAAGAAAAATATTGATCTAAATTTGGTAGCCATTTTGTGCAATATTTTTCACCCATAACCTATATCTTGTTAATTAATTCATTTTGTACAAAGAACTTTGTATTTTCATACAGTAAATGTATGAGAGATTAACTTTTTCCTGTTATATCTACAATCAGTATTTAAACATCCTTGAAAATAATGAAATTGATTATTTAATAAATAAAAGTTTCCTATTTGTCAACATTACAATGCACACCACTTATATGAGGATTAGTCCAGTCCAATGAAATCCAAACTCGTGACAGATCAATAACAATATCCTCTGTGATTGTCAACGTGACCCAGGAAGCAGTGTCCTAATTGTCTATAGTTCTTAGAAAATGTCAAGACCACTTCCAGCTTCCTATTCTCGAATCTCTCCATCCCAGTTTCTAATTTCGTGATTTATCTCTAACTTGTCCTTAATCCTGTATTCTTCATCGCGATTAAATTCAGGAACTTGGAGCAACGAATACCCTAGTAGCATCTTTAGTCAAAGAGACCAGGACCTAACCTAATCAGATATATCCTAACGGACCAAGGACATTTTATTCCTTCCCTCCGTTTACATCCTGTTATTAATCCATCCTTATGTATGACCATGCATGTCTGCATTTACCCTTGTATCGTAATTAGTTCCATCACTCCAGAGCCAGAAGTCAAACACCTGCTACCCAGTCCCTCAATCCCAATGATAATGTAACGGCAGCTGTCGTCACAACTCAATCGCAACCCTAATCATTCGTCACCACCTTAGCATTTGGTCACATGACCACACCTAAAGAGGGATTTTTACTCGGATGAATGGTCCATAACGAAAGGTGCGAAGCTCGTTTTCACCTATGTTTGATCCAAATAAATTAATGAACGTAATAAAGATTGGATATACTTTTGCTGACCTGAATGATTGCGAGTAACGACTTAGAGACTTAGAATTTGTATTTTGAACGATTCACCTAGGATAGGAAGGTGTAAGGACTGTTTTTATTCGGACGTGATTCGACGAGTGAATATCCAAAACTATCGTTCCATCGTGGAGGAAGGAAGACACTGTTACGGTGTTCCAACAGCCAGGTCTTTAGGGCCAAAACAATCGGCATCGGAATTTTCCTATCCATGCCTTCAGCACATTTGAAAACTTTCTCTTTTATTATGACTTCTCGTGTCGCGGAACACGAGAATCCGTGAAAACCCTAATTTAACGAAATTAGGCAACGGCACTTGAGACTTGGCTGACGATAGGCCTGAGGTCTCCGCGTGGTCCGCGCCCGTTGGGATCCTCGGGCCCTAGCGAGGGGCCATAAACGGCGGATGGGGTCACCAGCGCGCAGGGTGGACCCCGCGTACCTCGCCTCGAAGGAGAGGGTTCCCTCCACCACCGTCTTCGTCTGGGAGGACCTTCCCTTCCTTCGAGGTGACCGATTTGCGGACCAAGGGATCGCCCTAGGTCCAATTAGCCAATAATATTTGGCGAGCTCCCGATTTTTCCTAAGACCGATCTTAGGAAAATCGAGGAGGACACTTCGAAACGAAACCTCAAGGAGAACAGTTCGAGACTTCCAATCGAGGCCTCCAAGAGAGCAGTTCCACGAAAACGTCGAGTCGAGTTCGATTCCTATCGTCCTACCAGAGTCTAGCGTTCTACTCCAGCCGAGATCTTCCTTTTGCTCGTGACAATTAAAACAGTTGTCCAATATTAATTTGGCGGGCAACATAACGAGATCGCGAGACGGACTTACACCCCGTCAGAGTTTCCCTAAAATTCTTTAATAAACCAGTCAGTGCTTGCTCAGAGTTCTTAGTGCGCTTTTCAACATCCTTTAGATCTACAGACTAAAGACTATAGCAGGAATATCCAGTTATTGTAATTAATTTGGTTATAACATTAATCGTGCCCCGTGACAATAACAATGACACGCCAACTGTTGTCAAACAAGACGGATCGAACTTGGATTTCTCATCAATCCAATTAACACTGAAAATCCACATATTTTTCTCCCAATTTCTGCAACGTGTTCCCGTGCTGAATAATCCAGGAGACCGCAATCTCAATCTCAAATCAGCGGGAGTTTGGACGGCGCAAAAAGTCATTGGATCAATCGGGGGGAGATCGTGGGGTAGCGGAAGTTAGCCGACGGAATCCGCAAGCAACGAAACCCAGGAACGAGCGACGAAATAGGAAAAAAAAGGAGCGGATGGAAGACATAGCAAAGGACCGGCGTTCGATGTTAAAACTGAATGGAACGCTGATGAAAATCGTCGGAGGCGGTGGCCGAGAGCAAACCGATTCCAGGCTTGAGAGAATAAAAGAACGTGGCGGATAAGAAGATGAGGCAAAGGGTGGAAAGATTTGGCAACGGAGGCGCGGATAAATAAAAGCGAGAAAAAGAAGAAACGGCGCCGGGGACCGCGCCAGAGTGCACGGCTACGTGTCGGGAAAGAAAATGAAGAGAGACTTGGGCTCTGTGTGCTCTGGTGTGCAAAAGGCGGCTTCGTATCTGTTGTTCTGAACCGCCGGGGTATCTAATGGCGCGAACTTCCGGTTGCATTCGCCCCGGTTTGAAGTTTTATCGTTCGACTCCGATGGCAATTTTTGAAGCCATCGCTCTTTGCCACGCTTTGCGTGCGAAGCTTTCCCATTCGTATACTCCTGGAGGTGTTCCGTGGATTGCTCGTTGCTGTTTCTTCGCTGTGTGCCGACGGTGATTGGCTTGGTACATTTGGTCTTTGTGGAGATGAAAGAAAGAGAGTGGCAGGTTTTGTTGGCTGATGCATGTGTATAGAGAAGGATGATGCGACTGACCGACTGCAAGCGTAGAGGTGGGTATTACAGATGTTGAGGAAAGAGGATTCAGAAGGGAAATGATGAAGTTGGCTTTGCTGGTGCTGTGGATTGAGAGGAATGGTGTGACTGGCTAGTTGCAGCTGAAAGTTTGGCTATTATGGTGTTTAAACAATGGATTTGAAAGCAGAATGAGAAAGGAGGTTATGTTTGTCATGTGGATTGGAAAGATTATGTGATTGGCCAATTGTAGCTGAAGGTTTAGGTATTATAGATGTTAAATGAAAAATTCAGGCTAAGATGGAGCATTCTATATTAGTGCTTTAGGTTAAGAAAGATGATATGACTGACCAACTGTAGCTGCACATTTGGATGTAATAGATGTTTAAAGAATGGATTCAGAAGCAGAATAAGGAAGAAGGCTGTGTTGGTGTTGTGGATGGACAAGAGTAGTGTGACAGACCAATTGCAGCTGAAAGTTTGACTATTATAGGTGCCCTAAAAGTGGATTCAAAAGTAGAATGAGAGAGAAGGTTATTTTTTGTCATGGAGATTGAAAAGATGGTGGGGCTGGCCAATTTTAGCTGAAGATTTGGGTATTATAGATGTTAAATGAAGAAAATTCAGGCCAAAGATAAAGGATTGTATATTAGTGCTTTAGGTTAAGAAAGATGATATGACTGACCAACTGTAGCTGCACATTTGGATGTAATAGGTGTTTAAAGAATGGATTCAGAAGCAGAATGAGAAAGAAGACTATGTTGGTGTTGTGGGTAGACAAGAGTAGTTTCTAGACCAATTACAGCTGAAAGTTTTGCTATTATAGGTGTTTAAACAATGGATTCAAAAGCAAAATGAGAAAGAAGACTATGTTTGTCATGCAGATTGGAAGGATGCTGTGCCTGGCCAATTGTAGTTGAAGATTTTGGCACTATAGGTGTTTGAAAAATGGATTACAGAGAAGCATGAAAGAGAAGGCTATGTTACTCTTGTAGATTGAAAAGGATGGTGTGACAGACCAGTTGCAGTTGAAAGTTTGGCTACTACAGGTGATTAAAAAATGGACTCTGGAGAAGAATGAGAAAGAAGGTTATGTTGATATTGTAGACAGAGAAGCATGACCTGGCTGACTAATAGTAACTGAAGTCTGGGTATTACAGGTGCTGAAGAAAGAGAATTTAGAAGAAGAATGTTAAAGAAGCTTATGCTAGTGCTGTAGATAGAGAAGATTGATGTGAATGGCTAGGTGTAGCTGAAGGTTTTGGTATTATAGATGTTAAAATAAGAAAACTTAGGGCAAAGATGATAAATTTAATATTAGTGTTGTATGTAGAGAAGGATGGTGTGACTGACCAGTTGTACCCGCATATTTGGATGTAACAGGTGCTTAAAACATGGAGTCAGGAGTAGTCTAAGAAAGAAGGATGACGTGACTGACCAACTATAGCTGAATAATATATATATAGCTAATAACTATCATAAATAGAGAAGGATGATGTGACTGCCAACTACAACTGCAGATTAGAATATAATAGGTGTTTGAAAAATGAATTCAGGAGCAGATTAAGAAAGAAGGATGACGTGACTGACCAACTATAGCTGAAGGTTTAGGTATCATAAATAGAGAATGATGATGTGACTGCCAACTATAACTGTAGATTTTAATATAATAGGTATTTAAAAAATGGAGTCAAGAGTAGTCTAAGAAAGAAGGATGATCAGACTGACCAACTATAGCTGAAGGTTTAGGTATCATAAATAGAAAAGGATGATATGACTGCCAACTATAACTGCAGATTTGGATATAATATGTATTTAAAAAGTGGATTCAGGAGCAGACTGGGGAAAAAGGCTATGTTAGTACTATAGGTAAAGAAGAATGACCATGACAGACCAATTATAGCTGAAGGTTTGGGTATTATAAATATTAAAAGAAGATGATTCAAAAGGATAAGGATGAAAAACGAGGCTAAGTTGTTACCATAGATAAAGTAGGAATGACTCGACAATTTAATTTAATTTTAATTGAAAATTTGAATTTGGAAAATTTGGTCATAGAGAAAAAGTGCTCCAACAGAATATGCTTGTGTGACACAGAATCGACATTTCAAAAATGGCTAAATGTGTTATGTGACAAAAATCGATATCCTCGTGAAATTTTCTTTTCCCTGAGTCAAATTGGAAGTAACAATTTTTTGAAACTGCTTTGCCAAATTTGGCTCAGTATTACAATAATTTTTCACTGTTGGTTGCTGCATAGTATCAATGATGATGCCCTGCGAAGAGAAAATGAACTATCGCCATCTATCTCAATTTACATCTCAATACAATGTTTTATATTTTATCTCAGTTTTCCATCTGAATACTATTTTATATTATACCGAAATTTACACGTCTATGCACTTATTATTATTAATCTGAATTGCAATACAGTAATTATTATTAATCACAGATCGATATAGAGTTCTTTGTGTTATTATATTGCAGTGATATATTGTTTAATAATTAAAAAATTGTTGTGGAGTTATGCGAGAGGGTGCACTATGGATGAAGTACACAATAGCTCTCAGCTAGCCCACAGTACTAGCGGATGACCATTGTCCACTCTATTCACATCTCCACCCACCACAATCAAATTTCCGATCTGTTCGGTTCGAAGTCAAATTGACAAATGAGTTTGAGTCGCGACCCTTATATAGCCAGCGGCCAATGGCTGCCGAAAATCGGCCAAAATATTCCTATACAACGATCTTTTTCACTATAACACCTAGTGAGTAATTTCTTAATACAATAATTCCATTACAATTCTTATTAAAATTTTTATTATAAATATTTTTATCATAAATTCGTGGTTTAATGTGATCTTATGTGATTATTATTAATTTATTGTTAATAACAAATTACAAAATTTGTAAATTATTTATAAATTATTCGTGTCTATGGTATATTTATATATAATATGATAATTAAAATATTTTAATTATTATTCGATAATCTGAATGTGAGTATGATAGATATTCATTGGTTATAAATAGTCAATGTAAGTGGAAAATTAGGTGTGTTACGATTAATAATAATATTACTACAGAATTTAGGGGTTGAAGTATTTTATTACACAGGTAATATTTTTATTTCATAAATAATTTATTTTATAATTTTTATTTTATAATTTTTATTCGAATTTCTTGCAACTGGATTTCATTTCAAAACTTAGTATTCTTTAGTATTATAGTACTAAATTTTAGTATTATATTTAGTATTTAGTATTATGGTATTCTTTTAATAATTGTAATTAGATAATCTTGTTAATAAAAATAATATATATTTCTCAATTTTATTTGATAATTTTAAAATTATTGATAATGTAGTTAACTTGCACACCTCTATAACTTATGAATTATTCCGTGTTAAATAAGAAACTACTTTATTTAACTATATTTTCCCAAAATATATAAAATGAAAATAAATAAAAACTGCTAAAATAGCATTTATACCAGAGCTGCTTATAGAGGCTATTTAAAAATTAAGGAATAAAGAGATGGATTTGAAGGACGTATACAATATATATACAATATCAAAACTTTGTCAGGAAAATTTGAAAAATTTGGAAAAATAATTCAGTAACATTATTAAAATCTCTCCCTGTTTAAACGTTCATCTAAGGTATAAAAAGAGATACATCTTTTATTAACATTTAAAACAGGAAATTACAATTAAAAGAATATCTTTTACAAATTTAATTACATTTCAATAAAGAAATTTAAATAAACAATTACAATATAATATTTTACTATACCTTTATTTCCAAATTAACATTTCTAATATAAATTTAATTTTAATAATATAAAATAATTTTATATTTCTAAATTTTTAAATAAATTTATTAAAAAATTTGCAAATATAATAAAATATAAAACATGGTGTATCCTTCTAAAATTTTTAACTGACAATTAAAATTCTGCTTTACTATTTTATCATAATAATACCAACTGTAATTGTCCAAAATATTTAAAATAGGAAATTACAATTAAAAGCGAGTCTTTCACTAATTTAATTACATTTCATTAAAAAAATTTAAATAAACTACCACAATATAATACTTTGCTACACCATTATTTTCAAATGAATATTTGTAATATGAATTTCATTTTAATAATATAAACTAATTCTATATTTCTAAATTTTTGAATAAATTCATTTAAAAATTTGTAAATATAATAAAATATAAAACGTGGTGTATCTCTTCTGAAATTTTTAACAACACCGTGATAATTAAAACTCTGCGTTACTATATTATTATAATAATACCAATTGTAATTGTCCAAATCAGGCAAAGAAAATTAATCCATTGGATCCACACGAAACCTATAATCTAGTATAGCAATTACTTTTTCTCCTCGACCTGGCAGAGTTCCTCTTCCACCTTCCAGGTGGGTGCTTTAAATTTCGCAGGATCGTGTGCAAAATTGTAGCGAGGAATTAGGTTGCAATTACAATTACACCGTAAATTGAAAAAGGGGCCCGAGCACGAGATCGTTCGTGCTTAGCGTTCGTCCCAGGGCCGTGATCAAACGTTCGACTGTGTAACAGCGCTTTGCATGCAAGAAATTGGATCGCTGTAAAAAATAATCTGATTCCGTTGCTAAAAGAAAGTCGTTAAAATCCTTTATTTCGCGCTGTCGTGCTACTAATCGCTTTATATCTGCACCTGCATCAACATGCGACTGGCAACTACTCCCTTTCCATGCAATGCTGCTCAAGTCTTACTTAGGTTTCTTCCACACAGACTCGTATTTCCAACTCGATGCAAATGAGCAGTCACCTTGTTAGGGATTAGATAAGTATTGCGAAAATGTGCAGCCACAGATAATTCTCGGCTTTTAACGGTATGTTGAAATATCGTTTCTGAGAAAGTCTTAAGATTTGAGAATGCAAATGAAGAAATTATTCTGTATATCCGATATTTTCAAAATTTAATATCGTTGCTGATTGTGGAAATATATTTGTTTATAGAAAGGGAATAATATTCGTGGGTATTTAATGTTTTTAGTATTAATTTGTTCGAAGATGTTAATAAATATAATTAATGGTAATACTAATTTTAATTTTATAGGCATTTATTAATGTATAATATTGGTAAATGTGATCAGAGAAAATTTTTTGGATTAGAGTAATAAATACAGTACTGTTTAAAATTTACTAGATTTACTATTTTACTATTGGAATTACTAGATTTATTAAGGAATTTTTCTTCTGAATTTTTTCTTTCAATTCTATGGGCTTTTATTAATATATAATATTGATAAATATGATTAGAGAAAATTTTCTGGATTAGAGAAATAAATACAGTACTGTTTAAAATTTACTAGGTTTACTGTTCTACTGTTAAAATTACTAGATTTATTAAGGAATTTTTCTTTTGAATTTTATAATTGTTTTACATTATGTTCTTTATTTGATGTGTATTATATATTGTTTTTAATATTTCATTATTACAAAGTAAAGTGATACTATATTTATATTCAGTATCATTAATGTATAATATTGGTAAATGTGATTAGAGAAAATTTTTTGGATTAGAGAAATAAATACAATAATGTTTAAAATTTACTAGATTTATTATTTTACTATTGGAATTACTAGATTTATTAAGGAATCTTTCTTGTGAATTTTTTCTTTCAATTTTATTAATCAATATAATGTTGATAAATGTGATTAGAGAACATTTTTTGGATTGGAGAAATAAATACAGTAATGTTTAAAATTTACTAGATTTATTATTTTATTATTAGAATTACTAGATTCAATCGGAAATTTTTATTTTGAATTTCATAATTGTTTTACATTATGTTCTATATTTGATATGTATTATATATTGTTTATAATATTTCAATATTACATAGTAAAGTGACATTATATTTATATTAAATATTGGGAATAATATTTCTGGATATTTGAAATATTAATCTTTGGTTTTAAAATTAGAGAAAATACAGCTAGCTTTGATTCTAATTTCATGGGTACATTTTAACTTATAATACACCAAAATATTACTCAAAAGAAAATTTTGTAATATGGAAAGATAATTACAGCGATAGAATTAAAATTCTCCAAAAAATATTTTTAAAAGTGTTATGCATTATAAAAGCAAATTTACATAAATGATTGGAGAATATTGCTGAATGTTTATATTTTACTAAATTTCGAATAATCCTTAGAAAAAAATTTCATTGCATACAAATTCTCTGTTAACTTAATTTAACGAAAGTAATTACAGGAAATACTAATTTTATGAGCATTTATTGTCACTGTCATTCGTGATGATATTGCCATAAAGATCAGTTCTTCCATGTACTTTGTCATGAACATGACAAAAGAGAGCTGGATCTGGGCGATATTTATGATAGACTTTAAGGGTTAATAATGGTTATGTGTTCCTCTTGTGATCGATTAATCTGTCATTCGCAATTAACGTGAAACTTTTTTAATTAAATGAACCTTCAGTTATAATTAATCTTCAACGTCTTGCGACGAGTATACCTTTTCCTCTTGCTGCCCTTCTTATTAGTTTTCGACGATTTATTTTCGCGGTTCCTGATTACTTTTTAATAATTTCGCTGTGCAATTAATAGTTAGCTTCGTAAACAATTTGTTCGATATAGGGAATAAAATTTTGACAGCAAACAGTGATTAAAAATTTTAATAAAATCTATGTACAATAATAACAATCTCCTTTGTTAATATAATTAATTTAATAATTTTATTTACGTTATTACGTTTAATAATTTTATTTAAGTTTTGTCTTTTAAATTATGTAAAATATTTATTTATTACATTTTGACAGTAAACGGTAATTAAAAGTTTCAATAAAATCTATATACAATAATAATAATCTCCTTTGTTAATATAATTAATATTTTCATGGTATTAAATATAATTAATACTGCCTTCATTTTGATAAAGGTTTTTCAAATTAATGCAAAATAATTATTTATTACATTTTGATAGAAAACATTGGTTAAAAGTTTCAATAAAATCTATATACAATAATAATAACCTCCTTTGTTAATATAATTAATATTTTCATGGTATTAAGTATAATTAATACTGCCTTCATTTTGATAAAGGTCTTTCAAATTAATGCAAAATAATTATTTATTACATTTTGACAGTAAACAGTGATTGAAAGTTTCAATAAAATATATATACAATAATAATAATTTTCTTTTGTTAATATAATTAATATTTTCATCATGTTAAGTATGATTAATAGTGTCTTTATTTTCATAAACGTCTTTCAAATTAATGTAAAATAATTATTTGTTACATTTTTGAAGCTTCGAAAACGCCACGATGAAATATTATTTAAATTAAAAATAAAAAGTTCAAAATACAATGTCGTGATTTGAAAAGTAACGAGTGTAATCGCAACATATTACAGTGGGTAGTTCTGCCATAGCACGCACGATTCTGGAATATCATGCAGTCATTTTTTACAAAATTTTTGTACGATTTTTATGTTCACTTTCCAAATTACTGGTTCGTTAACCCCGTGTCTCATATTTTTTAAAATAATATATGTCGCATAATTTTAAGGTTTAAAATATTGCTACAGTTTATGACAGTGATTTATCCACTGATTAAAGAGCCATTAAAACTGATATGGTTCTAAAGGCCTTTTATAATGCTGGTAATTTTCCCTTGCTAAAAGTATTTTAAATACTTTTTACGAAATAACATTTTACTATATCAGTGTTTTATGTTTATTTCCATTAAAATATTCCTATTATAATGAACTAATTATGATCAATGTACTGAAGTCGAAATTAAAATTATTTTTCACATTGGTTACAATTTTAACATTGGTTGTAAATCATTATATTTATTTATTTCAATTTTTCAGTTCGAATAATTTTTAATTTTCCAATTATATTCATTAACTGCCATTTTATAACTGAAAATAATAATAAAATTGTTGTTATAATTATTTACGTTTTTTTTGAAAAATATTATTATTTATCATTGAAAAATATTGCAATTAATATTAAGAAGTTTCAAATATCCAAGCTTTGCTGTAGGAAAAATATTCCGGAAGATGAATTAAAAATATTTACTCAATTATGAAACTTTAACACATTGGCTGCCACGTTGGTCATATATGTAGGATATTTTTAGAGTTTCTTGGGGTAAGATAGTCGAAGTGTTCCTTATGGGTTATAGGAGGTCGGGGCCAGGTCACGTGAGGTGGCCTCGTGCCATCCCGGCTTTCTCCAGCATAAACCGAGGACCCCTCGAACTGCGACCCCTCGGAGGGCCTAATTCGAAAGGAGCTTTTCTGCCCCTGAGCTTTGTGTGTGTGTGTGTGGGGGGGGGGGGGGTTTTCCCCTCCTTCGAGGAAGGCCCTTGCCTCGCAGACGGGCTTAACCGTTGGAGTCCCAAGCAGAGATTTCATGTCGAGAAAACCCAGCACATTTCGATCGTTCTCTACAGCTGACTGTCGAAGCGCTATCGCGCCGCTTGGGATTTATCTACATAAAATAAACGAAGCGCTATCGCGCCGCTTGGAATATAGTGACATAAAATAGAAGAAGCGCTATAGCGCCGCTTGGGAATCGTCGATATGAAATAGAATAAGCGCTATCGCGCTACTTGGGTCCCGTCGTACCTACTTATAGAAAGCGCGGTCGCGCTGTTTGGGATTCTTCGCCAATGATGTTTCAAAACCCTGTGGGACTCAAACGGTTAGAAGGGCCCGTTCTAGAAGATAGAGTTTAGTTTGTCAGTTCGTCAGCACTTCGTCATTAGTTGTTTTGAGTTCATCAGTAGTTCGTCAGAAGATCGAGTTTAGTTGTTCAGTTCGTTACGAGTTCATTAAGAGTTGTTAGTTGCAGTCTTTAAGAGATAGAGCTGAGATTAAGTCAAATCCAGTCCCTAGTATGCAGTCAATTTTAGTAGCCGAATTACTCCAGTATTGTAGAGACTGTGTGACTACATATATGATCGATAATGGTTTCTTTGTGACGCCATGGTGGTCATTGGTGACCGGAGCACTTGAACTATTTACAATTGTAAAAGTTGAATGAAAATTGACAGTTAGTCAATTGTCAACCGTTACCAAGGTATTACAGTGGTCACCCGTGACCGACAGTAAGATAAACGCTCCATTGGACAAGAATATTTTCTTATATCATCAATTTATTATTATTTTATTATTATTTACTCTTGTGGCATTCTGAGTGAAACTTGTGATTTCGGCGTGGCAGTGAAAGGGTTGGTGTGCTTATTAATTCGTAAATTTATATAGCATTCTGACATTAATTTTATATAAATTTCGTTCGCCTACGTATCATATTAAATTTCGTAATATACATGTTGGATTTTATTTGCAATCGTGGCAGCATGCAATTAAACATCACACAGGTGTAACGCTGCAGAGCGTAAGTGATAGAAGTCAGCGTTTAATCAGACATGCTTCATATTGCATTTATCATGTGCTCTATTTTATTAGAATTATGCTTCAATGCATTGTTTTAAGTGTCACTCGTAACATGTTGTAACATCGATCAAAATCTTCCACGCTGTATAATAACATAATAATTCGCCAATTTTCGCGAAAATCCGCGATTTTTAATAGAAATTTCGAATTTCATTAAATGATAATTTTACATCGAAAATAATTTTCTTCTTTAAGAGAAAATTAAGTTTCCTGTTTATTTATTCTAAAATATTATTATTACCAAAATTTAAAGCAGTTGTAAAAGTTTTAAATAAAATTATAATTATTATAAATAAATTTATTACAAATGAAACATAAATATGTAATTACTTAATACTATAATAACACAGTTGTTATTTAATTAGATTATGCTAGATTAATTTAGACTAAATTTGCAAATTAATTTCACTAGAAATGAAGTATTAAATATAAGCAATATGTATTTATGAAATTACAAGGAATTACTTAAATTACACAATTAATAATTATTTATATAAATAATTATTTTATTGACGATTAATAGTTTATTACAATAAATTTTATTTATGTAAATACATAATTTAATTATACATAATAATAATAACATAATAATAAATACATAATGATTTGCGTTGTTTAAAATACATTTCAGTTGTAGATTCAGATAATTTCGTAGTTAATTCATTACTTAAGAAGTAATTTGTTCATGCAGTTTAGTATTTAAGCTAAACGTTTTAGATTTGCGCTGAAATATTACAATAGATTACATTCGTTACTGTCACAAGGCTTCTTTCGAGCTAAAACATCTGTTTTTACCCTGAGATATTCCCATGGTATGAAATGAATCCAGTTATCATGATAAATCAGAATATTCCATTATGAATTCCGCATTCATCTGTTGCGATCTTGCTACTTTCTTTCTTGAATTTCCCTAGCATGCAGTGTGACTTCGAACTGTTTGCATTATTCCAAACTAGGATTAAGTAATATCCTGTATTTAAATTTTAGTAATATTTTAATAATATTTCATTGTATGAATTTTTATATTAAAGTAAATATTAAAATTGAGAATTGTTTATTTATACCACTAAGAAAAATAAATACTGGAATGATAAACATAATAAAAACACTGTTATAATTAATAATAGTTAATAATAATCTTGCTTCAAAATTATTTTTCCCTGTTATTAAAATGTTATAACAAATTTCTATTTCTCTTGACATACTTTTTCTTAAATTATCCTGGCATACAATGAATTATTGAACTATAAATTGTTTATTTATACTACTTACAAGAAGAATAAATAAAGGAATGGCAAATATAATGAAAACACTGTCATAATTAATAATCGTTAATAATAATGTTTCAAAATTATTTTTCTCTATTATTAAAATATTATAACAAATTTCTGTTTTTCTTGACATATTTTTCCTTAAATTGTCCTCATATACAATGAATTGTTAAATTATACTATATTAATCATCATTTTGGTGTCATAACAATCAGCATAATTTTTCATTATAAAATACAATGATATTTCAGTACATGAAAATTTGGTTGTTTAATGGAATATTAATCGAAGGTATTGAATTAAACAATTTTATAAAATGATATTAAATTGCATTGAAAAATACGATTCGATTTTTTAATTGAAAGTTTCTTGCTTTCGTTATTTGTGAAAAATAGACACATGGGAATACCAGAGTCAACAAAAATGTGGTTTGCTTCAAAATTACTTTTTACCCATATTAAAATTGTTGAACCAAGTTCCTACTACCTCTCCGCCAACATAATCGTGCTTTGAATATTACATGCACTCATAATACCAGTAAACGTTGCAATTGGAAAAATTAGTAACAGCTCGACAAATTGTTGGTCTCTCTCTCTCTCTCTCTCTCTCTCTCTCTCTCTCTCTCTCTCTCTC
>NW_016908596.1:54715-78974 GCF_001483705.2 Eufriesea mexicana | reverse complement strand
TTACAAGTCATCGTGCTTCAGATTTTTATGAAAACACTTTGAATTATTGGAAAATGTGTCCTTTAACTTGCAACGGTGTTCAACTTCTCTTTGATATTTTTCTATCAATAACCTCTTATTTATGGAAACTTCTCATTTTTATTAGAGTGAAATTTTTATCGAATACGTATCAAGCGTAACAAAAATACAAATGAAGTTGAGAGAATAATTTAAATGAAGATTTATTTTTATGTTTGAAGTATTTACAGACGTGCGATACAGTAATATAAAGAAAATTGGAATTCAATAGGAATTTTTACATTAATACAGAATAATTTTGAAACAAGACTTCTTTTTTTAATTATTATTTAATTTATTATTTCGTTTATTATTTCATTTTTATTATTACTAACATTATCTTTTATTATTATTTTCATTCTTTTCTTCCAATAATAATAATTATGCTTTATTCTAACAGTAATTATTATATTATTATTATTATTTAGTTCTAAAATGTTCTGTGTACACATTTTATGAATATTTCTCTTTTTTAATGAATTAATGTAAGATGATTCTTCAGAAAAGATCATTTATCGATTCACTACATATTCACCACGATATTAGTCGAAAATGTCAATATAATTGAATTTTCTAGTCAAATTCTGTTGAACTGTAATGGCTATAACAATTCAATACGATTTTCCTCTCTTATTTATGTAGAAAAATTAGAAATTGAAGTAAATAAATTGTCAAGTATATTTCTTTTTATATATAAAAATAAAGAAAAAGAAAATGGAATGCAATTGATATAGTGCATTAATGTAAACCGAAAATCGTCGATTATCCCAATTTTCGTGACTGACATGATCTCACAGAGTGGACTGATTTTCCCAGGCTACTTCTCGTAGTTTACTCTTAACTGACCTTATTCTCGAGTGCATACTGTCACCCACTCCTCAGAAGTATGCATACAGGTCCCTACGAAACTAACCAGCTCTCTAATGCAACACTGAATAAATCAAAGTCAAACACTGGATCGAAGAATAACGTTCAAATTTAATTCCATCAAATTTACATACCTTATCCGAGTACTGTTTATGATTTCTGTCAGTGAATGGGCAATTAAGCTCGTCAAACCAAAACGATTACGTCTTCCACATGTTCTCAAGGAAAAATTTACCATTTTGCTTCAAATTCTTGTTATTTTAAAATTAGATACATAAATTGTTTTCATTATTTTCTTTATTTTACTTCGACCTGGATTTTGTGGAATTTTGGAGAAAAATATTTGTGATCATCATTTTTATACTAATTAAAAATTTTTTAATGAATATTTACTATGAATATATTCACCAAAATTTATTTGTAAAATTCGTGATATAGTGAAAAGATATCTTAATTGAATTATAATTAAATATAATAAAATTTGCTGAGTGAAATGATGTAGGTAGTTTCAATCTTTAAATCACATAATTGTGTCAAGATAATTCTTTGTTTAGAATAGAACTGTTTATTTTTTAAAATAGGAGAGAAGAGAATTGTATTCATTATTTATTTTTAAATGTTATATATTAAATACTGTTATCGAATTTTTATAATAATTTTGCAAGTCTGTACAGAAATAAATTTAAGAATTTATAAAAATTGTTTCCTCTGTATCTTATAAAGTTATTTAAAATTATTTAATTTTTCTATGAAACACGTATACTAATACCATAGGTGATTTACTAAGTTCATATACTCAATTTTTATAATTTTAGTGCTGAAGGTTCATGAAATGGTTGATTAAAATTATTAAATAATCAGAAAATTATTTTATATATATATATATTCATGTGTACTGTTCATTTACTATTAAATAAAACAAAAAATAGAAATTTATTTCAATTATAAACAGTTAAATATCAATTAAATTTCCTGAGCACTAAAATTTCGGAAAGCAATTAAAAAATATAGTTAGTTATTTTGTCTCGTGAATGACACGTATATTCTGCTTCCATAAAGCAGGTGACGACACGTGTCAGTGGGCAACTTAAACATGAGCAATCCTCCGACAACCCCTTCCTCCTATCTTGATAGCTAGGGGGTAGCAAAGTGGTGATGCAGGTCAATGGAGGGTCTAAGCCCAGGGGAAAGCGGATTTAGTGCGTACAGATTGCTCATGTACTGTGTCATGGGGTTCATGACATGTCTATTGCTATTAAGGGTGCAGACAAATCTGTATAGATCTTTTTGCACCTCTAACTTCTGGCTTTAGCGTATAATATTATTTTCTAACGTGTTCCTAAAAAGTAATCCACATAACGATAGACAACTATAATCAATAAACTTTTCTAACTCGATTATGGTTCCACGTAGATGATCCAATTGTTAGATAGACCTACACAATTACAGATAACCTAAAATAGAATCTCTAGAGTCAATCCATCCACCTTTTTTAATTGCTGCAAATCTGAATCTTAACACTTACATTTTAAATCACTAGATTGTTAAAATTTGCTTCTAGTTGCTTGTTAAGGATGATGGATCTATGATGGTGAAGTCGTAGAAGGAGAATACTGTTTTTAAAAGAATTCACTGAGCAAACTGAGATGGTTTAGCTAACTCGAGTGCAGCTATAGGACTTAAAATAGCAGTTTCTAGTTAGATCAAATCTGACTAACATTTGCTACCACCATAGACTTTCAGGATAGGTCCAAACATCTGTGGACAGTTTTTCTAAGACAAGAGTCCCTTTGTGTGACAGTCTTCATAGGTCTAAGTTTATTGTACAATTAACTGTACAAATCAATACTCCTCTATGATTCCAACATCTAATACCCCAATAAAGGGGCAAGACTATCCAAGATGACTTCCAGAGGTGTAATTTTAGGATTACAGACTGCTTTCTAGGATCACATGGATTGAAAATCGAAACACCACTGTATTGGATAAATCAGAATCCTTGAAATCACCTAACAAAAGTCTTCTAGACCTGGACAGGGTCTTTAGATTCATCAAAATAATCTGAACATGAATCTGAAATGAACCTTCAAACACTTTGAACTGAACTTCGTGCAAAAATTAACTGCACTTTTCAATGAACACTTGGGATTATCAGTATGTTGGTCTATCAGAAATGCAAAGACATATTTTTCTAGCATAAACCTAGATCTCCAAGACGTGTAATTTTAAAATTACAGGTTATTTTTAGGATTATAGGGATTAAAATACGAAACACCACTGAATTAGATAAAATAGAGTACTTACAATCATCCAACTGGTCAAATAAAAGTCTTCTAGACCTGGACAGTGTCTTTAGATTCATCAGAATAATCAAAACATGAATCTCAACTGAACATTAAACCCATCGAACTGATCTCTGCACAAAAATTAACTATGCTTCTCAATGAACACCTGTGATTAACTGTACATTGATCTTTCAGAAATGCAAAGACATACTTTTCTAGTCTAAATCTAGATCTCCAAAAGGTGTAATTTTAAAATTACTTAAGAAGGCTGTTTTCTAGGATTATAAAGATTAAAAAACAAAACACCACTGAATTGGATAAATTAGAGCACTTAAAATAACCCAACTTGTCAAATAAAAGCCTTCTAGACCTGGACAGGGTCTCTATATCCCCCAAACTAATCAAAACATAAAACTGAACCATCAAATCGACTGAACTGAACACTGCACAAAAATTAACTCTGCTTCCCAATGAGCACTTGTGATTGACAGTGCATCGACTTAGAAATGCTGAAACATACTTCCCTATCCCAAACTTAGATCTTCATTGACTCCTCGCAGCCCAGCAAAGCCTCAGTCGGATGCCCAATTAAATTAAAATACAAGTGAAAGTAATCTTCGGTCAACATAGCCATCAAAAGAAACAACCTGCACTCACAGTTACGTAACAATCAGCTAATGCACAATACTTCGCAGTTACCCTCACCAACGCGGCACACAGCTGCATAGAGCCAGCAATCTCGAGTTCTTCCGTTTACCAGTCCCTCTACGTTCCTCCCGATGAATGCTGCCTCCGTTTTCGCGTCGCATTAGTCCCGGAAGGGTGCATAATTATAAATGACGAAACCATTACGACGATTCCAGGTCCGCCAGAACTTTTGCGCGACCGGTGGCCAGGAGCTAAACTATTTAGCGGTATATAACGCGCCCGGGTACTGAGGGTGTGCGGATACGGACATACCCAACCTGGACCACCGACCTCACGCTGACAAATTGTTATCGCGACGTTCCCAGGATAACGAAATACATAATTCAGCCGCGTCAGTGGCGCCAGCAGCCCAGACGCCTCTAGGCTATTGTCGAAACGTTCGTTCCGACCAACGAAGGATTGTATGCCGTGGATTTTGTATCGTGCACCTCGCGAGCACCAGCCCAGGGACACGTTCCAACTGACAGCCGTTCAAGATGAGCACACAAAATGGAGGCGCTGTCAACGAGTTCGGTCAATGGCTCCAACCAGTTCCCAAGCTTTTAGTCGCTAACTAGGAGACTGGTCTAGGATTTGTATTTATGAGAGTCGAGGTGTAGCGACCAAATTTCTCACCCTCGCCAATAGATGGATTCCTGCTTGAAGGAGCTTCGATCACTTTCTCGCAAGTCTTCGACTTTCCTTAAATAGAAGTTCCTGTGACACCTAAGTATCCCAGTGTTTAAGTCGTCTTTCTACCTGCTACCCCATCTATAGCAACGACGATCATGGTGATACCACCAGGCCAGCACCACTGGAACAACCACCCATCATCAAGCAGGACAAAGAAGACACTATCGCACTTAGCAAACCTCTCCCTTGGATATAGAATATTGGGAGTGGGGTACCTGCCAAGACCTAGATACTTCTGCCCCCTATAGGACTCATCGAGGACTTGCGAGAAACCTCGAACCGTTTTCCACCTAGCGATGAGAGTGTGAACATTGGTCGCTACACGTGTTTAGGACCTGAGACAACGTGTCTCTCCTCTGGCTGCTGATTGGTTCCTGAGACATAAGTCTGACTGTGATCACTGTGGGACCTATAGCTCATATAGACCAGTTTTTCCTTTTCTTTTTTTTTTAACATACGTTTATTGCGCCAGAGAGTTGATACAATAATATAACTATAATAAACCAAAACGTACGAAAAGGTTATACATGAAAACTTAGCCTATGAGATCAATGGCTCCAACACGAAGCACTCGCGATCTTAGAATTAAAGCTTACACTACCACGCTTATCGTTATATGATAATACAAACCTAAGAGCTATCTTATATCGTAACGCGTGTTTGCCTATGTATAGAAAGGCACGAAAACTATACAGTCAAGTACATCTATACCAGTGTACGTATAGTGGCAGATGCCTAGTTAGGAAAGAATAGGGATAGACAGCCCAGGGAAACGTTCCCTGGTAGCTGACAGCCGTTCAAGATGAGCGTACAAAATGGAGGCGCTGTCAACGAGTTCGGTCAATGGCTCCAACCAGTTCCCAAGCTTTTAGTCGCTAACTAGGAGACTGGTCTGGGATTTGCATTTATGAGAGTCGAGGTGTAGCGACCAAATTTCTCATCCTCGCCAATAGATGGATTCCTACTTGAAGGAGCTTCGATCAGTTTCTCACCAGTCCTCGGTGAAGCCTCATCCTTCCTTAAATAGAAGTTCCTGTGACACTTAAGTATCCCTGCTCTAAGGCAGGGTCAGCTAACGTAGCTTTACTGATGAATCCGCTAGCAGACCCGGGACGAAACGCATCCCTTTCTTTTCCCGTCGTCCTTCTACCTGCTACCTCATCCATAGCAACGACGACCACGAGGATACCACCAGGCCAGCACCACAGGAACAATCACCCATCATCAAGCAGGACAAAGAAGA
This sequence comes from Eufriesea mexicana, assembly GCF_001483705.2. Taxonomy (NCBI): domain Eukaryota; kingdom Metazoa; phylum Arthropoda; class Insecta; order Hymenoptera; family Apidae; genus Eufriesea; species Eufriesea mexicana. Next base: position 73,142 of record NW_016908596.1, on the reverse strand, counting down.
CACTATCGCACTTAGCAAACCTCTCCCTTGGATATAGAATATTGGGAGTGGGGTACCTGCCAAGACCTAGATACTTCTGCCCCCTACATGAGGACTCACCGAGGACTGCGAGAAACCGTGAACCGTTTTCCACCTAGCGTTTAGTCGCTAACTAGGGGTCTGGTCTGGTTAATCGCTCATTTATAGGGAAGAATCCTGGGAAACGTTCTGGTTGCGAATGAGCCAACGTTGTAGCTTTATTAAAGAGTTTCTGGGTGGAGTTAGTTTGTTAGGGATTGTTCGTCTAACATGCAAATTGGATTCGAGTTTGGCTGTTAGGGTCTCTGGCTGTTAGGTGGTTACAATGAACTTAGCTTTTGAGGAATTTAATTGATCGTTGTTTGTTTGAGTTATCGAAGCGAATAGAGGGCGCTCGGGCAGGTATTATAGTAAATCTGAGAATGGAAGAGTGTTGTGTTAACTTTGACTCGATTGGTGGATATATAGGGTGACTCGTTTATTCTGTCACTTCAGTTGAATTTGAATAAGGTTGTTTTAGAGGAATATGTTTTCAGCGAAAATTGTTTAGTATTAAGGAGGATATGCAATGTGTAATACTAATTATACTAATAATACTAATTTTGGTTATTTCATATACCCGAATTTCAATATAATACTGTAATACTAATAATACTAATTTTGGTTATTTCATATTTGGTTTCAATCTAATTGATTTTAATTGTGAATTTTTGTCCCTACATACCTTATCTGTTAAAAATAATTGGGTTTTATTATTATACTTCAGAAAAGTATAGTAAATTTGAATTGTATCATGTATTCATATATTAATTCATAGAAATAAAATTTTGTTGTTTAATAATTGGAAGATGATCTAAAATATAGTATTGTATTAAACATTGAATATTTATTATGGATTACTATAATAATATTTATTACTTATTTAACAATTTGGAAATATTATTCTTCTGCAGTGGTTAATTACATTTTGTCATAAAATAATAATACAGCTTTTATAAATTTCCTAGTGTCAGTGTTATATTGAATATTTATTAAAATTTTCGTTTATATTTGTTTATATTTTCTATAAACGAATTATTGTAATTATTATAGTTCCTTTATAGATAAATAATCAGGAATTTAAATTAACAGATTCTATTTATATTTTGGGATAAAATACATTTTTCGAAATTTAAATAACAAGCTTTTTGATTAACAGTATATTAGTAAATTATTAAATCATTTAAATTAAATTAAATTAATTAAATAATTTATTTTATAATTTACTTGATTACGCGTGTTGTTTAATGACCGTTACTCCTTTCCAGAAATAATTATTATTGCCTTTCATTATGCATATTACTGCACTCGTCATTTCGAAACATTTCGTTACGGAGATATTTAATAGGTTGATTGTTATTATAAATTTGTAGTAAACTAACCGTATTAATTCGTGTGGCCCAATTCACAGTTTTCGTAATTACGTAATTAAACATGTAGAATATGTGGCTTGAAAATAGAAGTATTAATTGCAGCGGTATGTTATATTTAATAATGAATATAATGTCAGCTTAAAATTATCAATGATTCAGTACAGGGTTGACAGCGTGGTTTGATTTCATTATCAAACACGCTAAATAATATGAAAGATATTAATTATTACCGAGCAAACGATTTCATATTCTACGAGTTGCAATTAATTGAATTAAAACAAATTAATGGAACAATTGAATACGACGTATTCTTTCAAATATATTAAATTTGAAATTGGTTAATATAATAAATATTGACCTTCTTGTGCTATCATTTTATTAATATATAGCTCAATATTTTTACATAGATTTGAATATGTACAACAAATGTTCTAAAATTTATTATTTTACATACTTAGCCATTATAAATGGTGGTGAATAAAATGGGATACTGTAATAAAATTTAATGCAATTTATCATAATTTACTGTTGTAACTGGTCAGTATGAATATTCATACAATCTTGTCTAGTATAGTAATAATACCTTTTTGATAATATTAGAAAGACATACTATATTTTTAAAATTATTTATAAAATATTCTAGTTAAGAATAATAGTCAATAATAATAAAATTGCTGAAAAGGAACATAAAATCAGTTTCGAAACAACATAAATACTTTATATATACTACATATATATTTTATATATACAGTATAATGAAATATTATATTAAACAATATTGTTGTACTTTTAAATATTATATGCTCTAATTATATTTGAAAGAAATGTATTACATTTTTTAAGTATTAATATTTTATTATATAACATTACATTATATAATATTAATTAATATTAATTATGTGCACAAATTTATAAAGTATTTACTATTAAATCAAAATAAAATATTAATATTTATCAGGAGTCATATCTGTTTTTGGTATTAATCATAATAATCGCGATAATAAGTACATAATATATACATATTGTACTTTATGTACCATTCATCTCTTACAAAGTACATATGTAATATACCATATGTATATACCTTTAAATTTTTCCAATATATGCTATATAATAATTATACAAGATCATAATTTTATTATATAATATAAATACAAAAATAATTTCACAGATTTTATAAATAATATATAAATACTAACATTATATAAATATACAAAAATCGTTTGAAATAACAAACTAACATAGACAGTCTCTCAGCAACCTTAAAATCCCTGACGTTCAGTGTGCCATCAGCATATCCAGGCTGGATACGTACCATTTCACTTGGCGCAGCATTCATTATTTTCAGAAAAACCGCGACGTCAAATCGTGCAGCATCAGGGGTAGAATCGTCGAAGGAATCCCTAAAGAAGCAAGTCGAAGAAATCCTGGCTCCCCGCGTATATATACATACATAGGAAAAGCGAAGAAAAAAGGAGGAACGAGGAGAAAGAAAAATTCCTGTCAAACGTCGAAGCGGAAATTATTTCTCCGCGTCATCCGCTAAGACGTTTCCGCGCGTGACGCAAGCGTGGCGGAAAATCCGTGGAACAAGGTGAAATCGTAGAGGGATACTTCCTTGCGCGAAATTTGCGGAGGCTTTCCCTGGAACACACGTTCGAGCTTACCCGTTTCATCCCCATCCCCCTTCCCCTCCCCCCGGTCCTGTTAAATTATTCAATTCATTCCCGCGCAGCTTCCAACTAACTCCGGCACCACCGATTGTCTCCGCCCCTGCTTTTTCCCCGTGACTTTATCTCGTGCCAGCGACGTCCATCTTAAATTCACCTCTCACCTTTTGTCACGGATTTGACGTTATCGCTGCTGATGTTCCCTCTTCGACGTGGAAAATAGACCGCACATAAGTAATGCATGTCTAGCTTCGTGTGCGAACGCATTGTTACCCACGTTCGTCCCTTCGTTTAACCGATATATTTCACCGTTCTTCTCTCGGATCATGTGTGTGCACGTGACTCTGCCTCCGACTTTGCTGGCTACCTCTACTGGCTGACTGACGGTAATCCTGTTCCGTTTGGAAGATGCAGGGTGGTAGTTTTTGGAGTCAGAGGAGCTAGATGGTGTCTTTGGGATCTTGACTGGGTGAACTGGTTAGGAGATTCTTAATTCTGATTAGTCTTGTTCTTAATTCTTGGTAGTTGTGAGTTCTATGAATGGTGTAACGAGGGTTACTATTAACCCTTTGCACTCGAGAGTCTCAGTCACCATTTAATTAGATTCTAAAGATCGGTGTTAATTAATATACCAAATTTAAAATTACCCAACGATGCGTGGAACGTTGAAATAAAATAATTCTACTTATTAATTTGCATACGATTTCTTATTTACCGTTTAAAAAATATCCTAGACTTTATGGTAGAAAGTCTTCGAATTACCATTTTTCTGTAACGAAAGAGTCGTCGAGTGCAAAGGGTTAATATTCAAGGAGTATTATCTGCTAATGCTCTTTAGTAAGAACTGTCTCTCAATAATACTGTCTAAGAACTGTCTAAGCACTGTCTCGTACGCTTCGAGATCTGCCCTTTTCAGGATGGGCCTCATTTGTTCATTGATCGCGGATCAAGGGGATCGCCGCTTCGATTTGTGACCCCGGTTATCACCGCTACGAGCTCCTCACTCACGACGACTTATTGGTAACCGGGGCTCGCCTAATCTTATATATTACAAAGGTATGGATTCGAAGTAATTATGTGGACTCTGGTCTCACAATCAGACAGTTGTCCTTACCTCTTTGTTCAATGATAACTTAACACTAGAACTACCAACCTAGTCAAAATGACTGGTCCCAGAATTTTCCTTTTTGCAATCACCGAACACATACACCTGTTTTAAGAATAAAATTGGTATCAACTCATATTATGAAAGAACTGTAATCAATATATTCACTCATATTTATCGTAATTATTATAATTACTATAATCTGTGCACGTTGTAGTTTGGTGCCCACTAAAGATCGGTAGTTCTAGTGCTAAGGAGGCATGAGAAGAGTCACGGTTCAAGTTTGTATCTTCAATTTTACTAGCTCTTTCTGTTGGCTAACTGATGGTTACTTTATTTGGATCAGAAAGTACATTAGAATGGACGTCTTTAGGGTTAGAACAGATAAGTGGGGTCTTTGGTGTCTTGACTGGATGAACTGGTTAGGAGATTCTTAATTCTTGGTAGTTACGAGCTTTATGAATGGTATGGATTCAAGGTAGTTATGTGGATTGTGGTCTCAGACAGTTGTCCTTGCCTCTTCATTCATCTATAACTGAAGGAGACATGAGAAGAGTCATGGTTTAAGCGTGTGTCTTCAATTCTACTAGCTCTTTCTGTTGGCTAACTGATGGTTACTTTATTTGGATCAGAAAGTACATTAGAATGGACGTCTTTAGAGTTAGAACAGTTAAGTGGGGTCTTTGGTGTCTTGACTGGATGAACTGGTTAGGAGACTATTAATTCTTGGTAGTTATGAGCTTTATGAATGGTATGGACTCTAAGCAGTTATATGGGCCCTGATCTCAGGCAGTTGTTCTTATCTCTTTGTTCAACAATAAGTTAAGGAGGCATGAAAAGAGTCTGGGTTCAGGTCTATGTCTTCGACTTTACTAGCTATTTCTGTTGACTAATCGACAGTTATGCTGTTGGATCAGAAAGAACATTAGGATGGACATCTTAATAGTTAAAATAGACAAAAGGTATCTTTGGTACCTTGACTGAATGAAAGTAATAGTTGGCCTTCTTAATCCTTGGTAGTTATGAGCTGTACAAATGGTATGGATTTAAAATAGTTAAGTGGTCTCTGGTTTCAGGCAGTAGTCCTTACCTCTTTTGTTCAACGATAAGTTAAGGTGGCATGAAAAGTGTCTGGTTTCAGGTTTGTGTCTGTAACTTTGCTAGCTATTTCTGCTGGCTAACTGACAGTCATTCTATTTGGATCAGAATGGACATCTTTAGGGTTAAAGGAGTTAGGAGGTGCCTTTGATGACCTGCCTGAATGAAAGTGGTAATTGTCCTTTTGAATCCTTGATAGTTATGAGCTTTACAAATGGAATGGACTTAAAATAGTTAAGTGGTCTCTGATTTCAGGCAGTTGTCCTTACCTCTTTTATTCAATGATAGGTTAAGGAGGCATGAAAAGAGTCTGGGTTCAAGCCTGTGTCTTCGATTTTTCTAGCTATTTCTATTGGCTAACTGACAGTCATCCTCTTTAGATCAGAAAGTACATTAGAATGGATGTCTTTAGGATTGAAGGAGTCAAGAGGTGTCTTTGGTGTCTTGGCTGAACGAAAGTGGTAATTGTCCTTCTGAATCCTTGATAGTTATGAGCTTTACAAATGGAATGGATTTGAGATAGTCATGTGGTCTCTGGCCTTAGGCAATTGTCCTCACCTCTTCGTCCAACAATAAGTTAAAGAGGCATGAAAACAGTCTGTGTTCAGATCCATGTCATTGACTTTGCTGAGTATCTCTACTAATTGACTGACAGTTATCCTATACGACTCAGTAAATACATTAGAATGAATATCTTTAGGATTAGAAGAGACAAAAGGTGTCTTTGGTGCCTTGGTTGGATGAAAGTGGTAATTGTCCTTCTTAATCTTTGATAGTCGTGAGCTCTGTGGATGGTGGATAGACGTGAGGTGGTCAATGTGGTCTGTGGCCTCAGGCAGTGGTTCTAGTCTCTTTGCTTGAGCTGAAATGGCGCCAAAAGGATCTAGGTTCGTGCTGACTATTCAACCCTTTGGGAAAATCCTCGAGTTTGATATTTTCTCTCCCATTTCTAAAATTTAATCTTATACGATATCCCAGAAGTCGATAATTGTTCATCGCAAGTAGGACTGAATATTATTTTGAATAGATATGCACAGGACGACAGAAAAATTCATTCTCCGTGAATGACAATCATTAAATGACTAGACTATACTGACTCAGGGCCTGAAGGGTTAAATATAAAAATTATAGAAATAAAATAGAGAAAATTACTAGATAATTCATTTATCTTAATAACCCTAAGTTCTATGTTACTATCACCTTGGGTTAGTCTTCTTTGACATTTAATAAGTCTTCGATATTGTCTAGACCTTACTGAGTATCCAGATTCATGATGATCATATGTAGTCATCTTGATCAAAAACAGAACGAACGATTAATTACGAGTATATAATTGCAGTAATAAATGGCTGAAAGAAGATTATTACGTTTTGGACAAAATCGATTTTAAATTAGTAAACCAAAAAATTAAAAATTTGGAATGTAGATATACGAAAAAATACTTCGATGAAAATGTGAATAAAAAATTGATAGAAAATTATATCGGTAATGCAAGTTTCAAATGAAAAAGGAATTCAAGGTTGGGTATTTTTCTGTGTTATAGAATATCCAGCGTGGGAGGAACCTTCGCATGTACGGTGTGTGAAACAAGCAGTGTACCACGGATATATAGCAAGGTAAGAGAATTTCTCTGCAAGTGTGCATTTGAGGGGATGGGAAGAGAAATTGGGGTTGGAAATACTGTAGCTAGTGTGGAGACCTGACAGGGATGTTCAGGTTTCGTAATTTTTAAACGTAACGAGATTATGTGTATAGGGGTAGATTGAACTTCAGCAAAATGCGATGCGATGTACTACTTGCATATATATATATTCTTATTTCGTACATAAGAGGCATGGTGCTTCGCGTTTTCGGATTTTGAAAAGTTCTTATCAAAATAAGTTTTATATTTTATCTGTACTTAAGGAACTTATAGTAATGCATATATATAGTGTATATATATAGTGTATATGTATAATGTATATGTATAGTGTGTATATATATATAGTGTGTATATATAGTAGTGTATACACATATATATATGTTACATGTATTATTGCATATACTTGTATACGTATTATATAGTATGTATATATTATATATATATTTTGAACTGTTTTGTAATTATTATCTGCAATTTTTTTTAATTGTATATTTATATTTACAAGTTTATTTTGTATACAATTATTAAGAAAAATTATTTAAGTAATGGTTAAAAAGAGAGGGCAATTTAGTTTCACTAATTATTTATTTTAGTGGGGTTGTCATTATCTTAAAAATCATCTCTAGCTATTTTTCTTTTTTTTCTCTCTGTTCTTCTACAGTGTTTTATTGAAATCTATCTCGGTAAATATTTCTGAACTGTTTCAGTTACCTACTGATTTATATTTCAGATATTAATTGATTATTATATACATTAGATACAGATAATAATTGATTTACATTACATACTATTATAGCACATACAGATAATAATTGATAATAATTAATTTATATATCAGATAATAATAATAATAATTAAATTCAGTTTTGAAATTTAGTTTAATTTATAAATATTTTGAATTATAAATATTTTCAATGAAATTCTCTACTTTTTAATACAGGAATTAATAAAGATAATAATAAAGGTAGAAAAAGAAATTTGTAAAAAGAAAAATATCTACAAAAACAGCAATTTATTAAACTAAACTAATTAACAATCTTCTGTTCACATGGAAATTAAAGGAAAATAATAAAATCTCAATATTTTATATTTTTATTGAAAAATAAATAATTCTGTCAAGTTGTATTCCATTAAGAATCTTAAATTTTTATCTGAAATATTTATGGGTGTCATCAGCAGTTTAAAATATATTCTCGGGGACAGATGTAAATGAAACACCCTGTATATTTACCCCAAAACCGTCGATGCTCTGCCAAGAGCAAATTCAGCTCGCAGAAGTGTGGAAACCACTAGAGACAGTAATATTGTACACGGTAGTTTTTGCTGAACTCTGCTGTTATGCGAAATATATCGTACCCTTACGTTTATAACTTTTGTGTAATGAAATATGTGTGTAATACTGTACGAAATATAATGTACATATTCGAAGTTTCGGTGGTCAAAAAATTTCAAACTCAAAGTTAAATTCAACAGATGAAAATTGGAAAAAGTTTCGTTTCGATAGGGTAAGCAGTTTGCATGACCTCAAAAAAAATCGCTGATCACGTAATATTATTATAAATATATAAAATAAAAAATAAATGCAATTGACTTTCTAAAACGTAAATTTTAACCTGGCAAAGTATATTTATTTATTTTTAGAAACAAAAGAAAAAAAAATGAGCTAGGCTGAGTAAAAATAAATAATTAATATGAAATTAATAATAATTAATGAAATGAATAATAATTGCATCAGTATTATTCACAATTAGAATTTGAACCTAAATACATAATATTTTCACTACTACGATATAAGTAACTACTGTTGTCCAGTTTTCTCAGACAATTTATTAAATATTTCCCAGACACAAAGAGAAATAAAATTAATTCAGGAATTCTAATTTCCGTGCTCAGTTAAACAGTATTTTAATTAACAAATATTTCAATTAATAATTTTCTTGCAAGCGATCAGTTTAAAACGAATTTTATTATGGTAGAAGCGGAGAGTGTAGCGTCTCTACAGTAGACATAGTTCAGGGCAGCATGGCGCCCGGTAGTAAGGGAGAGAGGCATTCTGGGAATTGCTGGTGTTTTGTTTTGGTCCGCTCGCTCCTTAGCGCGAGCGAGGAACAATAAGATAGAATGAAATAGAAAGATTCGACCGTTGAACGAGTGTCACGTGATCAATTTCGAATCTTGATATACCAGTGGTGATCAAATCGTGACATAAACACCTCACGAAACTCTTTTGATCTTTTAATATAATTGTTAGAGAAATATTTATTATTTCTTATTTATTTACAAGTCTCTCAGAAGCCATTGTGGTTAAGTCTAGAAAACAGCAATGGGAAAATTATGTTTTTCAAATAATTCAATTATTAAGTACATAATTATTCAATTATTCAATACATAAACATTAATATAAAATTCTTTTTTTTTCAAAATGAGTAATATGACTCAGAAAAAATTATTTAAATAAAATTTAATAATCAAGAAGAATATTATTTATTCCATTAAAATTTACAAATATCAATAAATATAAAAAAATTGACCGTATTGGTTTCTAATTATATATGTAAATTAATAATTAAATAATAATTGGAAGACAATAGTACGTATTAATTAATTTCTTAACGAGGCTCTAATTTTGTGTAAAATTTTCTCCATGCTTTGTTAACACATTGTACATAATCAATGACTTTGTAATTTTCAGTACACGTTATTGAATATTAGTAATTTCCTAATTCAATAACAAAATATTCAGGAATTTTTTACCTATTTATAAAAGATAATTAGACCGAGGTTAATTAAAATTTAGAAAAAAATATTATTTTAGTAGGAAATACGAGTTTCGAATTTTTCTGATAATTAAAGCAATCCCTGTTGTGATAAGGTTTGATCACTTCTGTGAAATACTGTAGCGCTTGGCTGAAGCAGTTCCGAGAAGCGAGTGGTGGGGATGGTTCCGTGTGTACTAACCAGGGAAAATACATTTACTGTCGCAACAGTAAAATTAAATTCAACAGTATTTAGAAAAATTCTATATGTTCATTGAACCAAATTCGAAATTCAGTTTTTTTGAAAAACACTTTTTATTATTTTAATCATAAAATTTTATTATAAAATTTTTTCGGTATTTAAGGAACTGTATAGGTATTATCATTCATGTTTGCACCGAAACTACTGTCATTGTCTACTTGATAGAGGCTATCTGCTCAATGGAATATGTCGCTATTAACGTAATCGTGAAATGAGGTGCAAGAAGATAGTGCAATAGTATTCCTGATTTCTTCCTGAAATATTAACCATAAATACTCAGATAAATGTCTTAGTTATATTATTACACTGTGTTTGAAAAACTGGTGTACGTGTTTATTTATTTACTGATATTTATGTCTAACAAAGATAGTAAATTTTCTAAACATTAAAACCATTTTGTATATACTTATGTATGTATGAGAAGTTAAAAATTTCCAATTTTTAATAATTGCATTTTAATTATTAGAAAAAATTGTGCAGAAGTACTCAAACGGCTCATAATTAAATAACAAAGTTATAAAAGTGATGAGCTCGAGTTAAGTATATATATTATATACTACATATCATCATCATCAGTAATAGATGAAATCAATTATTATACTACAGTTCAATTATTATTTTACTTGCTGTATTGCTTTTGTCCAATTGTAATATTACTTATTATACTACTCTAGTTCAATTATTATATTACTTGTTATACTACTCTAGTTCAATTATTATATTACTTGTTATACTATTCTAGTTCAATTATTATTTAACTTGTTAGACTGCTCTAGTTCAATTATTATTTTACTTGCTATACTACTTTTGTACAATTATTATTTTACTTGCTATACTACTTTTGTACAATTATTATTTATTTGCTATACTACTCTAGTTCAATTATTATATTACTTGTTATACTACTCTAGTTCAATTATTATATTACTTGTTATACTATTCTAGTTCAATTATTATTTAACTTGTTAGGCTACTCTAGTTCAATTATTATATTACTTATTATACTACTCTAGTTCAATTATTACATTACTTGTTATACTATTCTAGTTCAATTATTATTTAACTTGTTAGACTGCTCTAGTTCAATTATTATTTTACTTGCTATACTACTTTTGTACAATTATTATTTTACTTGCTGTACTACTTTTGTACAATTATTATTTATTTACTATACTACCTTTGTGCAGTTATTATTTTATTTGCTATACTACTTTTGTACAATTATTATTTTATTTGCTATACTATTTTTGTACAATTATTATTTATTTGCTATACTACTTTGGTGCAATTATTATTTTATTTGCTATACTATTTTTGTACAATTATTATTTATTTGCTATACTACTTTGGTGCAATTATTATTTTATTTGCTATACTACTTTTGTCCCTCTTATTATTTCACTCATAATACTACTCTACTGCAATTATTTTATTACTTGTTATACTACTCTAGTGCAATTATTATTTTCCTCGTTACACTACTCTAGTATATACTTATTACACTACAGTTGCAAGTATAGCTACTTATTTATGGTTTCTGATCTCAAAGTTCCGTTATAAATTTTTATCATCCCTTGAATATATCCATTTTAATACATTACGAGCTACTAAGGATACGTAATGCATAGTATATGCAACAATGGCGCAAACATTACGAAGCACAGAATTCCTGATTGACGATGCAGATGATATACGAGTTTCCTAACAAGATATCCTCTTGTTTCGCGATGAATCACACAGATATCTGAATCGAAATGAAATTCACGGTGAATTTCAGTCCATGGGCGTGTCCAAGTGGAGCCATTAATAGTTAGCTGATACGTAGGCATTGTTTTCTGAAGTGGGATTAAACCGATACTCAATCAAGTAAGTTATAAATAAGTTACGAATATTTCTTTCACTATACCACTTTATATTTATATACTCGTTTAAGGTCATGAAAGTATACTCCATAATACTCGTTTCCATATACACTAATCGAGTCGTTCACCGACTATAGTGTTTAACTTCATTTTTTAATTTTAATTTTTATTTTGAAAGCCATACTTAGTATTTTATATTTAAAAGAAATTTCTATATTTGTTTATAGTAATTGACAGGAAGCTATCAGTTTGACAAATAAGTAACTTGGTTATGGCTAATTATGCATGGATATAGCAAATATTATTAATTTATTATTTGTCAACGCTATTATTCCAAACTTGTTTGTTTACTTATTATTCCAAAATTAAATGCTGAAATTAAAGTCGAAATATCAGTATTGACGAAGTTCATTCTCTAAAGGCAGCCTCGAAATGGCGATATCCTATTCTCACATCCTTGTGTGTATATGTGTGTGTGTTAGGTATAATAACCGTAAGTTTCAAATTCAAACTGTGCTGAATTTTAAATTTTAATTGCATTTCTAAATTTCAACTACCTCGTTCTCTTAATGGGTCGTGTCTTTTATGTATAAGTGAGAATGGGGTGAAATGAGAGAAAATGGCGTAGGCGTTCCCCAAACCAAAATGGCGTAGGCCTATATTCTTAGTATTATTGTCTGGAAACGCGCAGAAAATTATGTTCGCATTGATAACTTTGTGCATGAATTTTATAGCTAAAATGAAAATTATAATAATTGAAATATTAATGAAAACTGAAATAAAAATTAAAGATTATACAGATATAGTAATATTCAAAGTTTTGAGCAAGTATTTCACTTTATTCTTTCCATGGACATTGAAATTTTGGGAAATATAATTATTCTTGATAACCAAGTATATGTATATTAATTGACCCTGAATGACTTTCAAAAATCAAAGTATTTTAGGTCAAGCGAGTCCATCTTGAAACATACTTTCCGCTTACCTAAAGGAAATAAACAGTTCCATTAAAAAAGACCAAGGTCACCTTCAAGTCTCGGAAGCACATCCACCTAGAAAAATTTATGATCATTATAAAAGACGTCCTCCATGAAACAGAGCTAGTTTCATTTGAAATATTTTTTTAGAACGAATTATGGTTTACAAAATAATTCAGTGCGAAACTTTAAATGGGACACCCTGTATATTTATGTACATTTTTTTTTTAATCTAACTGTCATTTTTATCTTTTAATAACTTTGGTTACAAACAATGCATATAAAAGAAAATTATATTTGTCATCCAAATACATATATTTTATTTATTCAGTAAACAATCTTAGAATGTAACAACTTATGTTACACATAAGGCATTTAGAAGAAACATATATATACAGGGTGTCCCAAAAAAACCTATACACACTTTAATACCTTAGTCTTTCATACTTGTTATACTACTCTAGTGCAATTATTATTTTCCTCGTTACACTACTCTAGTATATACTTATTACACTACAGTTGCAAGTATAGCTACTTATTTATGGTTTCTGATCTCAAAGTTCCGTTATAAATTTTTATCATCCCTTGAATATATCCATTTTAATACATTACGAGCTACTAAGGATACGTAATGCATAGTATATGCAACAATGGCGCAAACATTACGAAGCACAGAATTCCTGATTGACGATGCAGATGATATACGAGTTTCCTAACAAGATATCCTCTTGTTTCGCGATGAATCACACAGATATCTGAATCGAAATGAAATTCACGGTGAATTTCAGTCCATGGGCGTGTCCAAGTGGAGCCATTAATAGTTAGCTGATACGTAGGCATTGTTTTCTGAAGTGGGATTAAACCGATACTCAATCAAGTAAGTTATAAATAAGTTACGAATATTTCTTTCACTATACCACTTTATATTTATATACTCGTTTAAGGTCATGAAAGTATACTCCATAATACTCGTTTCCATATACACTAATCGAGTCGTTCACCGACTATAGTGTTTAACTTCATTTTTTAATTTTAATTTTTATTTTGAAAGCCATACTTAGTATTTTATATTTAAAAGAAATTTCTATATTTGTTTATAGTAATTGACAGGAAGCTATCAGTTTGACAAATAAGTAACTTGGTTATGGCTAATTATGCATGGATATAGCAAATATTATTAATTTATTATTTGTCAACGCTATTATTCCAAACTTGTTTGTTTACTTATTATTCCAAAATTAAATGCTGAAATTAAAGTCGAAATATCAGTATTGACGAAGTTCATTCTCTAAAGGCAGCCTCGAAATGGCGATATCCTATTCTCACATCCTTGTGTGTATATGTGTGTGTGTTAGGTATAATAACCGTAAGTTTCAAATTCAAACTGTGCTGAATTTTAAATTTTAATTGCATTTCTAAATTTCAACTACCTCGTTCTCTTAATGGGTCGTGTCTTTTATGTATAAGTGAGAATGGGGTGAAATGAGAGAAAATGGCGTAGGCGTTCCCCAAACCAAAATGGCGTAGGCCTATATTCTTAGTATTATTGTCTGGAAACGCGCAGAAAATTATGTTCGCATTGATAACTTTGTGCATGAATTTTATAGCTAAAATGAAAATTATAATAATTGAAATATTAATGAAAACTGAAATAAAAATTAAAGATTATACAGATATAGTAATATTCAAAGTTTTGAGCAAGTATTTCACTTTATTCTTTCCATGGACATTGAAATTTTGGGAAATATAATTATTCTTGATAACCAAGTATATGTATATTAATTGACCCTGAATGACTTTCAAAAATCAAAGTATTTTAGGTCAAGCGAGTCCATCTTGAAACATACTTTCCGCTTACCTAAAGGAAATAAACAGTTCCATTAAAAAAGACCAAGGTCACCTTCAAGTCTCGGAAGCACATCCACCTAGAAAAATTTATGATCATTATAAAAGACGTCCTCCATGAAACAGAGCTAGTTTCATTTGAAATATTTTTTTAGAACGAATTATGGTTTACAAAATAATTCAGTGCGAAACTTTAAATGGGACACCCTGTATATTTATGTACATTTTTTTTTTAATCTAACTGTCATTTTTATCTTTTAATAACTTTGGTTACAAACAATGCATATAAAAGAAAATTATATTTGTCATCCAAATACATATATTTTATTTATTCAGTAAACAATCTTAGAATGTAACAACTTATGTTACACATAAGGCATTTAGAAGAAACATATATATACAGGGTGTCCCAAAAAAACCTATACACACTTTAATACCTTAGTCTTTCAAATTTATATTAATTTATTATAATATAAATATAATTTATTTATAATCACGCAAAGTGTGTATACATTTTTTTGGGACACTCTGTATATATATATTTCTTTTTTTTGTTTTGTTTATGTAACGAGCAATTTAATTTACTAATATAACTTCAGTTACAAACAAGACACATAGGAGAAAAATATATGTGTTATTCAAGTATGTACATATTCTTTATTTATTTAATAAACAGTCTCGTGTCTCAACAATTCTAGTTACACATAAACCACATGGAAGAGAAATACACGTATTTAATCGTCAAATATATAAATATATTAATTCTGTTTATTTAACAACAAATTTAACATCTCATTTGCTAATCACTTAAATGACACGTAAGTCTCTTAGTCCTCCTAATTTGTCGTTAACAAGATATTCTTGCTGCCCCATTCTCCCTTATATAGCATACCAAACCAACGAAGTATCCTATCAAGTGAAGCTCCTCGCAAAGCCGCAGAATAGCCACCCTCCGCAAGACCGCACAAAATTTCAGTCAACGCGAAACAAGCACAAAGCGGAAATTACCCCAAACAAGCGTAACCAGGACCCCGTGCTCATTCAAGAAATTCGGCCAGGGTACCCACGGGGAAGCCCTTTCTCTCCCACGAAGAATACCCCGGTCAAACCTTCGAATAAACGAAACGAATGATACCGAGAAGCCGGTTTTTGTTCGGGCCCGTGTAAATAACCGTGCCTGATTTATACAGCGCATCGCAGCGTAATTCGGCAAAGGCTCCTCTGCCAGGCGCAAAATACATATCGCGCGGAGGACGCTCCTCGAAGCATGTTCACTCATTACCGTGACTTAAGGAGAAGCGGAGCCCTGGTAAAGGCGAAATTGAGTGAAACGAGATTAAAACTCGCAACGAAATACTGTGTAAATTCATTGCTCCGGGTGTCTGGCCCGATGAAAGGAGCCACCGTTGCACGCCCGGCGAGGAATTTCTGATAGCGTTAAAATGCACCTAACGAGCGCTCTTCCAAGCTTCCGTGCACCCTTCGCTGCCTTCAGACCGCTTCTCTTTTAGCTCTCCTCGTCGCTTCCCGTCTTGGTCCCTTCGATTGCTCGTTTTCTTTAATCGACGACCAACTCCGGCAATGGCCGCGCGACTCTCGAGCTCGGCTCACTTCCCCCTCTCTCTTGCTCGGCTCACTTCCCCCTCTCTTGTGCTCGGCTCACTTCCCCCTCCCTCGAGCCGACGCCATCAGCGCGCGACCGTAGCGCCAACGGTGTTTCACTGTGAATCGCATCACTTCCGTTGCCACCGTTGTCGGAAAAGGATCGAAATTAGAAGGGGCGAGGATATCTGCATTCGCGTGAAGTTAGGTGCTGGTCTCGATGGAACTTACCGGCCGGGTAGAGGGCGCCACTTGACCTGTATATCTAGATGTTTCCGTTGAAGTCTCGCGGCGGCCCGTCTTGAAATGACAGGCCGGAAACTGGAATTAAAGGTTCATGGCTGTAATTTCGAGGCTCCTTTGATGTAATTTTATTCTTGGGGTTTGCATGCATTGGCGTGTCAACAAGTGGAATTATTTCCGGAATTTGCGGCAGTTAGCTTCTTTAATAAATTTGTGCTTGAACATTTTTATGCTGATACGGAAAATCTTTTCGTATTTCAGTATTACGGTTTTGTTTGTCAGTGTTCAGCACTGAATGAAATTGTTTTAGTTGTTGTAGGAGCATTTTGTATTTAGCATCTTGCATTCGGAGATTTTTGTGCTGCTGGAAATTAGCAATGCGAATTTTTTTTACTATGAAATATATTTAGAAAATTGGATCTTGTGTTTTAAGATTTCGGTATTGTTTATATCATCGTTCAATAATTAGAGAAATTATTTTATTTATTGAAAGCACTTTGTATATTTAGCATTTTGTACTCGAAAATTTTTCAGGCTGTTAATTAGTAATGCGAAATTTTTTTAATATAAAATAGATTTGAAAAATCGGAATTTATATTTTATGATTTCGATATTGTTTATATTAATATTCAGTAATCTGTGAAATTATTTTATTTGTTGTAGGAGCTTAATACATTTGGTATTTTGCATTGAAAAATTTTTATGTTAGAGAGAATTAACAGTGTGAAATTTTTCTACATTAAAAACAATAAAAAAATATTTTGAAATTTTTATATCAATATTTAATAATTTTGTAATTTTATTTCAATATTTCATTGCATATGTTTTGTTACGTTCCTTTAAATTTTAATTTTAATTACTGGTTTTGTTGACACATCTATACATTGATGTATCCGTGACTGAATGTTAGATACGCGAAATCCCTGTAGAGGGCAGACTTGAGTTCTGGTTTGTCACTAACGAATTATGTATCTGTCGTTCCAGACATTTGTTGAAATATGTTTAAATAGCTTCAAGATTTAAATAAACTCGTTTTTATTAATTATATTTATTTTTAATTGAACAAATCACATTTCTGTTAATTTTTTTTTAATTAATTTTTCATTTCTTTGGTGACGTTTTTAATTGTTTATAATAGACTCAGGGATATCAGAGTTTAGTTAATTGTTTTTAATTGTGATCACGAAAAATGTTTCCATTGTGTTAGTATCTTTAAATTATTAAAAAATGTAAATTATTCTTTGGATATACTATATAGTTAACTTTCAGAGTGTTTTTATAACCGTTTGCAAAATTGCAAAAATTGTAAAATTATTGATATTTTCTCCGTTATTCTGCCACTTTCAATCGTAATTCGAAACTAAATGTCATGTGTATTTAACAGCCTTTATTTTTTGATTTATAAATTCCAATCGTACATTTCACCTCGATCGCTTCATACGGATACAGTACAAATTGAATCTGTCAATTTCGAACAATATATGAAACAATTATATATTTGCAATTGACAGATCAATATCATCCATTGAAATTGGTACTATCGTTAATTGTCATTAACCACGTTAGACGAAAACAAATTTGTTATATTGTGTGTACCTGACAAATACGCAAACCTAACTATTTACTGAGAAAATAGGTATTTGATTAGGATTTAGATACACACGAAGTGTATTTTGTAAATTTAAATGTAATAAACCTCCAAAAATTTAAATCGCAAAAATGGGATAACAAAAATTAAAAAATTTGTATTAAAATAATTTAATTAAATTAATTACTCCTTGTATACATTATATAATAATAGTATTATTATATAATAGTATATGAGGAGTAATTAATTTAATTTAATTATTTTAATACAAATTCTTATATTTTTGTTATCCCATTTACATATAATTTAATTAGGTTAATTATTATGATAAGTATGTGTTATAATAT